>NW_024704744.1:15359908-15653336 GCF_018977255.1 Callorhinchus milii
AAGCATTATGCAAAATGGTGTAAAGCAAATCAGTAAGCAGCGGTCACAGATCCTGAATGTGCCAAACATAAAACCACTGAGCTGATGAATCAGAAAAATAAATAAATTATTATCTTCGTCGGCCCTTGGCACACAGTTCAGAACAAACAGCATGGGATATGTTTTTCCAGAAAGCTAATGATTTTTTAAAAAAAACACATGAGACTTTCAATATTTTCCTCAGTGGATTGATATATCATTCTTACTGAACATAAATCTAAAACTATACAGCAAAATAAAAGCACCTTAGAGAGAGGATTCATTCTGATCTCAGTGGAATTGAAAGCAACAATTTTATAGAGTTATGGGGAGGATAGGGGGTGTCATCTGCTTAGCAGACTGAGGGATATTCATGCTGGGAAATTGAATACAGTAAAACTCACGTAAGTCGTATCATTCGAGACCATAACATTTAATATGACTTACATAAAGTCCGAGTGCAGGCAAACTGTATAAGTTGTATAAAATCCGATTTAATCAATGATCTACACTGCGCTTGTGTATTTTAATGCAGCCGGTAAGTGTGCATGCGGTGACAGGTCAAGACTACATCTTCCGTGGAAAATGATCCAGATCTGAGAAAACAGGTTTGGCCATTTTGGATATAACTTGTTTCCATCATAATAATAATAAATAATAATAATAATCCTGGCATTTGATATAGCGCTTATCACGTCTTCGAAATATCTGAAAACGCTTCACAGAATATACTGTAAAGTGCATTGACTGTATATTTTGTGGACAAATCATAGAATCATATTAATTACAATCTATGAGAAAGCTATTCAGCTCATTAAGGATAAACTCATATTAACTTATTCTTTGGCGTTGCATATTCTAATGTTGTTCCTCTGTTCTTTTACATACCCTTTTATGATCTTCCATTGTTTATCTAATTTGCTTATTTTCAATGCTCTGAATGTCAAATATTTGGTGAATACTGGTCTTACATTCTGTGAAGTGCTTTGAAACGTCTAGCTCTGTTAATGAACTAACATTTTGTGGAAATAATGATCCTTGCATTTGCTATAGTGCCTTATCATGTCGTTGAGACGTTTCAAAGTGCTTCACAAATAATATCGTAAGGCAATTGACTATTTGTGGACGAAATGTGGCAGCCAATTGCGCACAGTAATGTCCTACAAACAGCCGTAGAATCAGTGACCACATTTTTTTCTATTTGAGGGATTATTTCTCCCAGAAAGCGATCCGCCAATCGACTAACCACTGGGCTCCTACTTACTGTCCTACTTACGAGGCTTTTCTGATTGGCTCCCGTCAGCGCCTCCGCACCTCAGGCGCTGACAGCATCACCATCCATGGTTGCACACCCCACCTCGCTAAGCCAGTCCCGAACCTTGGGGTCTTGTTTGACCCTCAACTATCCTTTCTACCCCACATCTGCATTATGACCTGCCCTGCCTTCCCCCACCTCCGCAATATCGCCCGGCTCCGCCACTGTCTCACACCGCAGGCCGCCGAAACCTTCATACACGCCTTCATTACATCGAGGCTCGACTATACAAATTCCCTGCTTGTCCTCCCCAACTCCTCCCTCCACAGGCTGCAGATCATCCAGAACTCTGCAGCCCGTGTCTTCTCCCGCACTAGGCTCCACGACCCTATCAACCCCATCCTCGCCCAACTCCACTGGCTTCCCATCACACAGAGGATACAGTTCAAGATCCTGGTCCTCACTTTCAAAGCTCTCCACCCTGCTTCACGTCCCCCGCCTCGCTCGCCCCACTATTGGCGGGCGGGCCTTCCGCCACTCTGCCCCCACCCTCTGGAACTCCATCCCACAGTTTCTCTGCCTTGCCACCTTCAAGACCTCTCTCTTCAACCGTGCTTTCGATCTCTCTGCTTCCCCCCCTGCCTCCACTCTCCCTGACCTCGTGCCCCAGCTCGGGCCTGTAACACTGTCTGTCCAGCGCCTTGGAACGTCCTCCCGACATGAAAGGTTCTTTATAAATGTAATTTTGTTGTTGTTCGCTAAACAGAGGTGTTTGAAGTAAGGAAACGTGCCTAAGGTGTCGCCCTGCCGGGAATCGAACCCGGGTCCTCTCCCTTGCGAGGCAAGCGCATTAACCACTGAGCTATAGGACTCCAACTGTATAGTACTGTAAAACTGTGTCTAGATCTTGTGAGAAAATAAGATCCTGATCAGAGTTTGGGAAATTCTGTCCCCTGGATTGTGAAATTGTGGCCTATGGTACACAGTTGAGCTGTACAACCAAATGCAAGAATTTGAAGATGGCTTACTGTGAGTTTGCTGCTGCAGGAAGCAGATGGGAGAGGGAATTTATCACCTTGAGTGCTCCCTCGCCAATGTGAGAGGTTCTGATTGTTATAAATGATATAACTGATTGTTACAATTTACCAAAATAGAAGGTTCAATTTACTTAGAACCGTATACTTATGAGTTATTGATCTCGAGTCCTAATTATATAACTGAAAATTCTTTACTACAGAAACTATGGCTCTATTCCAGCAGTTATTAAAGTACTTGAGCCTCTCATTGCAGATTGCCGTAAACACAAAGCAGCTATGATTCTCTGTGTAGAATGGCAGCAATGGTGTAACCTGGCATGTATCGTCACCAATCATAGATTCCCCCTACCTCAATACTTCAAATGCAAGGGATATTAATACAAAATTGGGAAAATCGATAATTTTGCTCCAAAAAATAGACTTTCTGTCTAAAACAAAATTATAGATGCGTATTCAAAATGTACCAATAAGTGCCAAATATAAATAAACTACTTTATTTACACAATAATCCTTGCATTTGGTATTGCGCTTTTCACACCTTCTCGACGTCTCAAAGCGCTTCACAGGATATATTGTAAAGTGAATTGACTGTATATTTTTGTTGGACGAAATTTTGCAGGCAATTGTGCACAGCAGTGTCCCACAAACAGTTGTGGATTTAAACAATTTGAAATTGAAGGGTTACAAAGAATTCTCTGTAAAAAAAATTGTATCCGCAGTCCTCCTTCCTGTGATGTTTTTGTGCAAACATTATTTTTTAAACTTTTGAAATTTGTTATTTTATTAATTATAAATGATAAATTATTTTCATAATAACAAAACCATAGTTAAATCGATTGCTAAGGTTGAGGAACGAATGCTTGTTTGGGTTCCTTCCCAAGGGTGCTCTTTGGGTTCCTTGTTTATGTCTGTCACGATGGCAACTGGGTCTCAGGTCAGAGCAACAACAACAACTTGCCAGGCGGCATCTCAGAGCGTTTAGAGCAGAGTTATCCCAAGTCCAGGAGATATATTTTGTCTTGATGTAAAGCCTTATTTCTACCTTTATTTCCCTGACAAAGCACTGATTGTCCAGCGCTTTGGGATGTCCTCCCGACGTGAAAGGCGCTGTACAAATGTAATTTTGTTGTTGATGATAAGCAACGATTTTGCACCTTTTTTTTATTACGTCCAAGATGAAAACCGCCAGCAGGGGGCTACGTTTCATAAGGGCTGTTATATGATGAAGTAGTGGTTTTAACCTGTTACGACATTTTTTTAAAGTCTGTGTGCAGGACTTTAAGAAGAAATTGAGATTATTAAAAAGAAATAATCTCTCCTCAATTCAATTTTCACAGTAAATAAACAATAAAGATGACCAATTCCTGTTACTACTGCTGTTGCAGCTAGAACAGAGAGTCTCACTGCCCACAAACTTATCTTTACCACAGTTTAGCACACTTCATGTAGTGTAGTGACTTGGAACAGAGCTTGACTTCAAACCGGGGAGAGGGGAGAAGCCACTGTAAGCACGGTCAAAAAGGAAGGTCTTCAGGTGGGATCTGAAAACTGGTAAGGAAGGGGAACGTGTTTATTCAATGACATGGCTGCAGACCTTTGTTGGATAGTGGATAGCAACAGAAACCCTGGCTGAATTTTTCCTTTTCCTAATCTGAGGGATTGAGGCAAATAGTAGTCATTGTGTTAACTTGATTGTGCTAACTCGGCACAGACCACAGATCAAACGTGAGAGTTTGGGAATAATAATAATCCTTATATTTGAAATAGCACCTTATGACATCGTTGAGATGTCTCAAAGCACATCACAGAATATACCTCAAAGTGGATTGATTGTATATTTTGTTGGGGAATGCAGCAGCCAGTTCCGCACAGCAATGTTCCACAAACAGCCATGGAGTAAATGACCAATTTCATTTGGGGGATTGCTGCATTTTGCCCACAAATATACAGTCAATTCTTTTACAGTATATTCTGTGAAGCGCTTTGAGACGTCTAGAAGACGTGAAAAGCGCTATATCAAATGCAAGGATTATTATTATTGTTGGCTAGGTCACTGGGAGAAACTTACTTCTCGTTTCTAGTAGTGCCATTGGATCTTTAACAAGAAACAACAACAAAATTACATTTGTAAAGCATCTTTCACCTCGAGAGGACGTCCAAAGGCGCTGAACAGTCGTTTAACTTCTCTGAAAGACCAACATGAGGACATGTTGGAATCCTGTAACTCAGTGGTTAGAGCACTCCCCTCGCAAGTGAGAGACCTGGGGGTCGATTCCCAGCAGGGCTAAATTTGGCGGGGCAAATTTCTTTATTCCGCATGCCTCTGTTTACCAAGCAGTAAGTAGGAACCCGGTTGTTAGTCAATTGGTGGATCGCTTTTCCGGGGCTAATCATTTTTTCAAAAAAATAAAAATTGGTCACTCAATCCACCACGACTGTTTGTGGGACACTGCTGTGCGCAATTGGCTGCCGCGTTTTGTCCACAAAATATACAGCCAATTCACTTTACAGCATATTCTGTGAAGTGCTTTGAAATGTCTAGAAGACGTGATAAGGCCTTATATCAAATGCAAGGATTATTATTATATTATGTGAGAAAATTACCTGGAGAGATTTCTGGCTTTCCCTGCTTCCTTCCTATCCTTGTGTAGGAGAATGTCACCTCTGCACTGCATCTTCCTGATGTCTTGCTGAGATCAAGATCTCATTACTGAGGGAAACAGCTTCAGACCTGCATCCTATCCTTTCATGCTTCAGTGTAATAGAACAATAATAAGCTACTCCTGTAATTGCACCATGGTAATGAGGTGTTTGCCTTTTCCTAGGATGAAATCCTGTGCAATCTTTGGCGTTCCTACTTGCAGAAGAGTCAACAGGCATACACAAACAGACCGACTGGGTCAAAGAAAAAAAGGATGGTAGGTAGAATGTAGTGTTGGAGTTTCAAGTGTGCACATTTTCCCTGTGTACAGTCCTGAATAGGGAGTTGCTTATTTGCTGAATAGATTCGGGGATGCTTGATTTCTGTCGCTCTTGTACAGTGCAGCCATTACAACCCGTTTCACTATAGTGCAGATTTGCCTACAACTGTGTTGCAGTGGATCCTGTTCGTTGTTCATACATGCAGTTGGCCCACTTGCTACTTGCACATCAGCCATTTATTTGCACTAAAATGACCAACTTCCAGTTCGTTAGGGTCACCGTTGACACGACAGCAATGACTTACTGATCGGAAGTCGATCATTTTGTTTCCTGTGCAAAAAAAAACAGTTTGGTCTATGGGTTACTTTGCACATGTGCAGAATTTGGATGATGATGTTGTGACCCGATGATCCAGAACTCAGCTATTTTTTCATGTCAACGTAGGAACTAACAGGTTGCACACATGCACAGTCAAACCCTCTAATGCACAGCTCTATCATGAGGGTTGAGGTTTTATGGGTCCCAAACACTGAATTATAATACTGTATTATGGGCCTATTTTTGTAAAATATTATTCACAAAATAATTTTCTGCCCTTTTTAATCTTTTCTTGGTTTTCCAAGATACATTAAAGCAAAAATATTACAATGCAGCCCCGTTATAACATGGTGTTTGGGATCCATAATATCCCATTTGCACTTCTGCAGAAATGGATTTGATGTTGCTGGTGACCTGAAGAACCAGAAGTCAGTGGTTTTAGCACAAAAAGCTGGTTGACGGGTGTGAAGCAATTGGATCAGCTGCGCACATGTACAATTAACAGGATACTGTCTTCAAATGTACAATGCGTTACAGTGTAACTGCATTATAAGGGAATGTTTGCCGTGGTGAAGCATATTATAGCAGAGTTGCACTGTGCAGTCCAAATTTCTATGATTTCCTCCAAATGATGTTTAAATTTAAAGGGGATGGAGAAAAGGTTAGTAAAATGGTTTTTAAAAGATCTGCAATGAAATTGGTTGAATTTGCCCCCTCCTGTTCTTATGAATTCAGTTCTACAGCAACAACAACAACTTGCACTTATATAGCGCCCTCCATGCAGGCTAGTGTCTCGGAGCGCTTAACAGTGGCGGAACCTGACTCCAAGCCCGGGGGGAGGTGGCCGTAAGCCCGGTCAAACAGGAATCCAACTAATTAACCAATCCTTGTTTGTGCTGTTGCTGTCTGGTTCACAGCTGAAACCTGCACTTGTCAGCTGTCTAATAATCAAATACTCACTATCCTGTGGGAATGCGTTAGCTCTAAGATGACTCACCTTGTCATTGGAAAACTGAATCTAGTTCATTCTTTGTGAGGGGTCTTGGTGTTCTGGTTCCCGAGCCAGACAGGTCTACGGTTCTGCAGGGCAGCATTAATGATAGATCAAGCTCAGTGGCATGATCTCCCAGGTCAGAACTATCCAATAATTGTTTTGGTCATAAATTACAATAATGAGTAAAAGGAAATACAGTAGAGAGCTTGATCTGAGAAACATTGAAAAAATGAAGATAGTGATAAAGTAAGTATGTGTGTTTCGTCTTGTATTTACCTGGATCAAATTCTCATCATCTTGTACTACTGGTTCAGATAGTTGGCATGTTGATATGCAGTGTTCTATCTTTCTCGTTGACATTGTTTTCTTTCTTTCCCTCTCTTTAGTGCTGAATTTACTGATCAGTTATTTATATTAATACAGGTTTCAGCCGTTACTTCTTGTTCATCCGGTCAGGACAGTCCATCAGGTTCTTCGAACTTGGATGATCGTTGTTTGTTCCTTGAAAGTAAATCTGAAGGTACTCCCTCAGGAAGTATTGTATCAAAGATTTGAGTGCCTCAGGCATGAGACTTTCAGTTACATGAAGCACTGTTCGTAAATCGAGGAGATGGGTTAGCTAAGTAGCAAATATAACCAGTTTGACCACAAGACAATTAATTATGGTTACGATAGATCATGAAATGTGTATCAATCAAAGGTATTAGCAAAAAGCTAGTGAAAGTTCTTTTAACTTCGTGTTAACTGCATGATTTAGGCTGACACTCCAGTGTCAATCCTGGGGTTGGCTGCATTGCTAGAGGTGCCATTCTTTGGATGAGATACTAAACCAAGGTCCCATCTGCTTGTACAGATGGATGTTAAAGGTCCCTTGGCGCTATTCAAAAAGAAAAGGGAGTTTCTCCCGGTGCCATGGCTAACAGTCTCCCAATAAAATTAGTCATTCATCTGGCAGTATGTGTGAAAATTGGTTGCCTTGTTCACCTACAAATATACTATCCAATAATTATTTCAATCTATCCGATAATTGTTGGATATGTACTTGAAAAGAAAAACATTACAGGGCTATGGTGTTAAGAGTGAGTGAATGGGACTAGTTGGATAGCTCTTTCAAAGAGCTGGCACAGATGTGATGGGCCGAATGGCCTCCTTCTGTGCTGTAAGATTCTATGAATACAGTTATTGCACTCTTCAGTAAAATCCTGCGAAGGATTTGCGACTTTCATGACATGATAAGACACTATATCAAATCAAGATTTTTATTATATTATCAGTGTTTGTAGCAACAATGCTACAAACCTTGGGAAACAGCAATTTACTATGGGGTATGTGCTGTGAATGTAAATCTGGGCAGACTATATGGATATGTTCAAGTGGACTTCAAAAATCTGCTTGGCACAAGTGGGAAAGAGAGTACAGTTTCTCTGGGTGTCCAGGCCAGCAATCCTCCAGACAAAAACAAAGGATCATTCACTTCTTGGCTATGTGTGGGAGATTGCTTGGTGGGAATTGGTTGACACATTCGTCTGCAAATACACAGACACTATGCTTTACAGAAAAGCTCTGTGATGCACTTTGAGCAAGTGATAAGGCAAACATCAATTATTAATTAATTTACTGAGAAGTGGCAGGGTATGGAGAAGCATTGCATGAAAAATAGTTTTGAGATACTCATGCAACTAATTGTAGGGAAAAAATGGAGGGAATTCAAGCCCTCAAAATACTACTTCAATGTTGTGATGTATTTCTTTGTTCGAAGATGAAGTAGCATCTATACAATCAGGATCCGTTGATGGCTCTACATATCGATCTGGTGCACAACGTGAGAAATTACTGATGTCTATGCCTATGACGCTGGCATTTTGTTACTTGGCATTGCTGTGGCTTCGAGAGTCAATTACTCTGGTAGACCTACTACGGTAAGGCGGTATCTTAATGGACTCACTTTCATCCTCTTTCGTATAATTTGTTGGTACTGGAGCTCATGATGTGCTTTTGAGTTAAGATCCTGTTTTATAAGGATGAATTAATTGCAACAGACATGAAGACACTTCAGCTTTTTGGAAACTTGTGGAATTCTGGTTTCCCTGGGATGACCAGTTTTGCGAGTTTTCAGTTGTGGTGATGAAAAAACACAAAATATGAATCCTTTTTTATTCCACATGCTCTCTTTCCTAAAGTCAGACACCAGCCTGATCCAAAAAAAACCTACCCCATTCTTTCTCTTTCTATTTTTTTTAACTCTTGTTATAGCAACACTTGTGCTTTACCTAATTACTGACAATTAACACGTTTTTATCTGTTAATATTATCTCCGTTCGCCTACAAATTACACAGAACAAATACAAAAAAAATACTTTGCAGTAAAATCCTGCGAATCGCTTTGAGACATTTCGATAATATAAGTTGCTATATGAAATACAATGATTGTTTTTATTATTTTAGTATTACCTTAATTAACTTATCAGTTCAAGTACATTTACATTGGTAAATCAATCAATTGTATGAGCGTAATAATTGTACGTATTTAATTGAGTGTAATCATCAATAATTATGTGAGCGACTCAAAAAGTGCTGGACTCTCAGTGCCCAGCACGCTGTTACAATGCAGCATAATTTTTGACCGTTCAACGACATTCAAAGTGAACACAGTCAGAGTTTAATGGTAGCCCACATCCCACTACACAGGAAAAAAATTGTATGTTGTAGTTATGAATGGAATTGAATCAACTTAAGCAATTTACATACGAACCTGCTGCTGTCAAGACTTGGATGCTTTTCCAGGAATTTTCCTTAAAACATTTTAGGTTCTCTCCAAAGTCATGTATTTTCACAGCAAAGTGAGATTTCAGCCATTGCTCCACAATCCTGGCTTTATTGGAATGCTCGTTGAGGAAATAGAACTTTATCCATGAAAATACCTCATATAATTTAATGCAAGTATTCAATTGTTCATAAAATGATGTTCTGCTTCCAACAGATTTGCTGAGATGGAACATGTGCCGTACTTGAACACGTTCCAGCATTTTCCTGCAGAGATGGTCCTCTACGGAAATGATACCCACATCTTTCAAGTGCAGGTAAGGACTGATTCATTTGGATTAATCCTTTGCATTTCAAAATAAAATTCTTTAAAACAAGCAAACTATTGTGCAAACATATTGCACAAGTACTTTCAGTCCTTTTTAAATACTTGCAAGCAAGTCATAATAAAGTTTTAATGCAAGGAGAAAACAGAGTTTGTTTCTATTGTTCCTTTTTTCTTTTAATATATTTTGTAATTATTAAGCAGAAGATTGGTTCCATCTAGTGTGAGCAGTCGTTTGATTTAGTTTCTAGCCCCTATCGCATCTGTCTCTAGCAGTGAATTTAAAGTCCACAGGACTTGAGTTTAAAGTCCAGGTCAGTGGTCAGTGGTTTTCAAACACATTTTTTCGTGGTATCATTGTGCGGCCATTAAAAAAAATTAGTGGCCACATTACGACTTTTCATAATCTTTCCCTTCCTCCCCTCTTGAGTAATTTGTCGGTTTAAAGCCCCGAAGTGGGGTTTAAATCTACAGCATTGTGACTTACTACCACAGTGGCTAGCGTTCTTGCCTCACAAGCGAGAGGACCTGGATTCGATTCCTGGGCAGGGTGATACCTTAGGCAAGTTTCTTTACACCACACGCCTCTGTTTAACTAGCAGTAAGTAGGAACCTGGTTGTTAGTCAATTGGATCCCTTTCTGGGGGTAATACTCCCTTCAACTAATAATAATAATAATTGGTCACTCAACCCACAACTCTTTGTGAGACACTGCTGTGTGGAATTTGCAGTTGTTTCGCCCACAAAATATACAGACAATTCATTTTACAGAATATTCTGTGAAGCGCTTTGAGTCATCTCAACAACGTGATAAGGCGTTATATCAAAAAGGATTATTATTATTATAAGAACTCTTTCCTTCTCTCCTCATAAACCCAGGTTGTAACCTAAACACAGCGGAGCTGTAATACAAGATGTCAATTGGGATTCACAAAATCACCACAAACCTTGCAAGCAGTCCGCAATAGTCAGTCAGCATCTCCACATGTGAATAGTTAGTCAGCAAACTTCCCTACAAGCGCTCCGAGATGGCGTCTGGTGTGAAGGGCGCTATATAAATGCAAGTTGTTGCTGTTGTGTAGGTAGTTGGTCAATATGTACTTGCGACCGCTAGGAAGGTGGAAGGTGAACTAGATGGACCTTGGTCTTTTTTTGGTTAGCATTTCTTATGTCTTATGTTAAGGTGGCTGTTATGCTGAAAAAAGGTTGATTTTGGGTTATTGGGTTGCTAATAATCTCACTTCCTGCAGCCTGCGGGAACTGGTGACCTGTAAATTGTCCATTTTGTAGCCTGGGAGTCTGCTGGTTTTATGATTGTGCAACGAATGGGGCTCACATTCTGTTAGCAAATCTTCGTAATAACAAATTTCTACCGTAATCTCTTAAATACCAATTTTGAAGCAGTGTACTTCAGAGATAACGTTAAACTGTTCATGATGTCAGCAGGACAGAGAATATATCAGGACAAAAACAAAACTAATCCGTATTCCGAGTGAATATATTTAGGATTTTGTAATGCGGTGAATCAGTATAGTTGTTACGTTACCGGCTGTGGAGGGCAGAGTGACACTGTCTCTAATTATAAACAGGAGTTCCAGGTCTCTTTGTTGGGGTCCCTCTTTCGATTTGCTTCTTTTTAACTTCGTGTGTGTGTGTATATATATATATATTATATTATATATATATATTAGGAATTCTTGGCCAGTGAGCAGTGCTCCTTTTCCCTGGACAAATTGAAGCGCTTTGAGGCATCTTGACGATATGATAACTCACTGTATCAAATGAAAGAATTACTTTAAAGCTGCACTGTTGATACAGATTCAAAAACAGGAGTAATGTTCTTCACAGGCCCGAAATAATTACTGCCTTCTCTCACGACAGTTGTTAGGATTACACTCTTCACAGCCGTTTTGAAAAACACTGCGGAAACTCGTCCTCCTGTTATGCCATTACTGGAAGCCACGAGTGGGCCTTCGCAGGCTGTTCACCCATTCAGAGCTTGGCAACTGCAAGTCACTTCGGATTGTTACGTTTGTGTCAGGGTGAGGAAGGATGCAGTTCTGCTGGGATTTACATGCAAGAAAAATTAAAGCTTGAAGGGATATATAAATTATCTTTTTACACTTTTCAAAACTGAAATGACAAGCAAATGTTTCCTTTATAAGTTTTTAATTAACTTTGCTTCAACTTCAAATACCTCTATGATCTCGAACCACCCAACTTCTGTGACTTCCTTGAACCCTATGGCCCAGCCACTCCCTTTGCTCAGCGAACACCAGCCTGCTTTGCGTCCCCTGCCCTATCTGTCCCACCATCAGCAGGCAGGCTTTCAGCTCTCTGGAACGCCAATCCTGAGTTCCCTCCCTCACCTCGTTCAAGGTCTTTCTCAAGACATCTTTAAGACCCTTGGGACATCCTCCTGATGTAAAAGATGCTAGACAAATGTAAACTCAGCACGTTGGGACGTCCTCCCAAGGTGAAAGTCGCTATATAAATGCAGTTTGTTGTCGTTGTGGTAAATTTGTATTGGATTGTGTAAGACCTGTCTCTTTGATTAGCTTAGAGGTTAGAGCACTTGCCTCGCAAGTGAGGGGACCTGGGTTTGATTTCCGGCAGGGCGAAACATTGGGCAAGTTTCCTTACTCCACACGCTTCTGTTTACCTAGCAGTAAGTAGGTACCCGGTTGTCAGTCAATTGGTGGATCACTTTTCCGGGGATAATAATCCCTTCACAAAAATGTTATAATAATTTGTTCACTCAATCCACAACTGCTTGTGGGACACTACTGTGCGCAATTAGCTGCCGCATTTCTCCCACAAAATATCCAGTGAATTCACTTTACAGTATACTCTGTGAAGCGCTTTGAGACATCTCGAAGACGTGATAGGCGCTATATCAAATGCAAGGATTATTATTATTTTCAATCATATTTCCCCTTCCCACCCACCCCTTCTACTTCCACCTCCAACTTGGGTGTCCAGCCAATGGGGTTAAGTGCTTTGAGATGCGCTCCCCATGTAAAAGGTGTTCCATAAATATAAATTGAATTGTAGTGTAGCAACATGAAACTGACAGATTAAATAATTCAAAATTCTCACTGAATATGCCACTTCTCTATAATTTTGAAATGGAGAAGTTTGTAAATCGTGTCTTGTTTATAGGTTTGGCCTATTTTAGTATTTGAAACATATCTTTGAATATGAGTACAGCACTCATTACAACACTGCACACTGCTACCACAGATATATCAGGTTTCAAATGAACCTAATACATTGTGTGTTTGCTCTTCCAAAAGGAGCTCCAGGCCAATTTTTTAAAATAAAAAATCCATTCTGTTAACAACAACAAAATTACATTTGTAAAGTGCCTTTCACGTCGGGCGGACGTCCCAAGGCGCTGGACAGACAGAGTTTCGGACCCGAGCTGGGGGTCAGGGTTGGGGAGTGTGAAATTAAAATAAAATGTAACAAATAAAATGAGTTAAAGTGAAAATAGTGGCCAAATGAGGCTATGTCTTCAATTTCCTTCTTGGGCAGCAACTTTACCCCATTTTATTCTTCTCTTCATTAAGAAATTCTATTCTTGTACATTGATGAATATCAAGGCACTGCACTCAAAGGCAGCTAGCTATAACTGGTACAATTCAACAGTCTCCAAATTTAACAACACTAGTAATGAAAGAGCGAGATAAAACAGACTGAATCCAGTCTTGGTTTGGATTATAGGGTGTGCAAGATAGAGTGAGTGCTCTATTTTTATCTTTCTGTGCATTAAAGCACTTTTTTCAATCAGTGCCACTTTTTTCAAAAAAGAATTAAATTGTAAGTGCTGTAGACAATCAATATTATTACGTTAAAGTGATTTTGTGTTTTTTGTGCTGAAAGCAATCCATTCTTCCTATCCTGTTGACATCCTGCTGCTGACATCACAGTCGTAACTGAAGTGCTCCACTACCCGTGAGAAGAAGGAATTGGAATAAAACAAAACTATTTAATTTGAATTCCTGGTGAAGTTGAAAATGGAATTATTTCCAGAATCGTGTCTCCCTCTGCCTTTTTTTATATATAGTTTCCTGCTCTCAGCTTTAAACTGCCCTCTAACATCCTTATTCTCTGGGGTTGGGGGCAGGGGGGTAGGGGCTGCATGAGGTACTACCACTAAGACAGCTTTTTCTGACCTCGATTACGTGACGTAATTTTTTCAGATAAAAATATTTTTTTTAAATTGGCTTTAAGAGCGTTTTATCCTAATTTAAGGACGGGCAGCAGTGCTTGTGGACAGAAAAACAAGGCTGAAAGAAAGACTAGGGCCTAGGAATTCAGGCTTAACAAACTATGAAGTGGGGGATGGGAGAAAATATCAGTAAATGAAGCTTGTTCATGCTTCTTCAGTCCTGCTGCTGCTGAAACGCCATCTTCCAGATGAGATAAGTATTACATCCGAGACAAAACACTACTTCAAACTGTCTTTCAAAACTGGTGCAAGAGTAAGGATGTGATGAGACAAGATTTCCCGAGGGCAGAGTTCTGTGCTAACTGCTAATACTACACTCAACTTGGTATCTGCAGCTGTATCTGCACTCAACTTGCGGATCCAAGCGTGGGAACAAATTACAGACTAAATACTGACCTCAAGTTCCTGATGCTGCCACATTTTCAGATGCTGCAGTCAATCCTGGGCTTCAAGCCACCCCTGAATATTGGTGGTGAGAAATAAAAACAGAAGTCGCTGGGAACTCTCAGCAGGTCAGGCAGCACCTGTGGAGAGAGGTAAGTGCGTTAATGTTTCAGGTCGATGAGAAGTTCTGGCAAAAGGTCATTAACCTGAAACGTTAACTCACTTTCCTCTCTCCATAATAATATAATATAATAATCCTTGCATTTGATATAGCTCCTTATTATGTCTTTGAGACGTCTCAAAGTGCTTCACCGAATGTACTGTAAAGTGAATTGACTATGTTTTGTGGGCAAAATGCGGCGGAGTAAGGAAAATTGCCCAACACATTGTCCTGCCTGGGAATCGAACCCAGATCCTCTCACTTGCGAGGTGAGCGCATTCATCACTGCGCTATGGAACTCCATATCGATATCTGGGGAATGTGTTTGGTCACCAGCTGTTGTGTGGACCCTACTTTTCAGGACCATTCTGAGAAGGGGCAGAGGGCACTCTGGTTGTTCTCATCTCTTCAGTTACTGCAAGGTTCCAATGGAGGTTAAGCTTGTGTATAAAACGTGTGTCCAAATGGGTCTCCCTTCATAGTTCTGTGCTCCTGGGTGGGCAATGGAGAGGTTTTCTCTGGCTCAACTGTGAAGTCCTAGGCCAAGCAGTGAGGTGGATTGTAGTGAAAAGAGGAAGTAGTTGTAGGGAACATGGGGTCCAGCTTACACTCACTGCTGATCTGAGCATCCAGTAAACAGAGTTGGCTTCACACGGGCTTATCCATATGTCAAAGTCCCTCACATGAGGACCTGAATTAAGCAGTTGGTATTGAGTTAGCTGGTGTTGAGTAAGCATTAGACTTAGTCCTCTAACTGTCTTGTAAAATTCATCCCACTACATTGAAGGCAGATGTCCATCAAATAGCTGGCAAGGAAACTCTGAAGCTTGGAATGACAGCTGTTGGAAGCCGTTACCTGGAATCTGGGTTTGTGAACACACTCTCATGTATTCAAGCTCGGAATCCACCTTGATTAGTTATGCAGAAAGCTAAGCAACTGTTGCTGCAGTTCTACACCTTCAGCTGGTGGAATCATTGCTCAGTGGATGAGGACGTGTGTCCAACTGTGGGTAGCAAGATTTTGGCAATGCCTCCAAGCATTTCCTGCTGACCTGTGGTGGTTGTCAGAAAGCTTGAAGGGAGTTCCTGATGCCTGATGCCTGCTGCAACTGCCTGTTCATATTCAAGACTGAGATCGATCGATTTTTAAAAATTAAAGGGATTAAGGGATATGGGGATAGGGCGGGTAAATGGAATTAGGTTAGAAGATCAGCCATGATCTTATTAAATGGCTCGAGGGCCGAATGGCCTACTCCTGCTCCAGTTTCTTATGTTCTTATGAGGGCTCAAACCTGTCTGCTGTCATATGACCAACTAGTAACTACTGCTTGGGAGAGACATTTACTTGCCGTTGAGCTGGCTCCAAGGTGACGTGCTTGGAAACAGAATGTTGGATTTGAGCCAACCCTTTGTGGCAGTTTCAATAGTCTTGTTCTTGAGCCAAGCAAGTCAGCAGTGTAGGGTTCTGTATACGTTAGACACCGGCCACAGACCTGGATTAAATGTGTACTTAGGATTCCGTTGCACCTTGTTGCTTGATTTTAAATGCCTCCTACAAGACACGTGGTGTTTTAATAACCAAAATGTTTTGTTGCCTGATGTTGTATGAATTCCTAAATCTTTTATGCCACATTTACAAAAAGTAGATCTTTCATACCATTCCAGACTTTCCTGGGTACAGTCATAACATGACCTTGGGAATGTCATCCACGTTATTCATTATGTTGTTACATCCTATCTAAGCTCTACCTTTTGTTTGATTAAATAAATGGTATTCACATTGTGATGTAGTCACTTTAATGTCATTCCTACGACCATTAATAATGTTTTACAGTGAATTGGTAATTTGGTGTGAATTTCTCCTGTTGCAGGCAATTCCATCCTATGATGAAATCCAAAAGAATATGCATTCTCTTGCTGTGTTTCTGAACCTGCGTGAGTTTCCTGCAATATCTGAAAAGTGTTTCCTGCATCCAGATATTTTGGTCATCAAGTATTTGATGGAAGCTAACCTACCAGGTAGATTATATCAAGTTGAAGTCCAAAAATAGTGTCTGATTCAGAGCGAAAAGTTAGCTTTGTAACAATTTCAAATGTACATTGATAGTATGGGATCTGATTTAAAATTAGTGTTTTGTAACAACAGTATAATGAAATTTAGAATAATTCCTCCTTATGATCCAGTACTATATTCAAATATGGCCCACAGAGATTAATGGTGTGCAGTAAACCTCACATAAATCGTACCAGTCAGGACCATACATTTAATATGACTTATTCAAAATATTATATATGACTTATGTAAAATTATGTCTAAGTTGGATTCTGTATGACTTACACGTACGAAATACACAAGTACTGGAATAGCCAGGAAAAAAATCATTAGACTGTTGTTTGATATAATGAAGCCGTAACATTGTGGGTATTATCCACATGATCCCTTCCTGTTCTTGCTGGAAGTTTGTTTCTACATAGGCAGCACTCAGGGTTGCTACCAAAAGTAAATTAAATATAAATGTGTGTGTGTGTGTGTTGGGTGGAGGGAGCTGTGGTCTATATGTTGAATTGTTGGAGTTGTATTTGATTTTATTATTTACTTAACAAGAAGAACAAAATTACATTTGTATAGCGCCTTTCACGTTGGGAGGACGTTCCAAGGCTGGACAGTCAATGTTTCGGATCTGATTATAACAGCCAGTTTGACCTTATAATCTTAATTACTAAATTTGATTTTATTGCCTGTGATTTTTAATTTAGCCACTCATTCACTCAGTCTACGAATGTTTGTGGGACACTGCTTTGCGCAATTGGCTGCCACGTTTTGCCCACAAAATACACAGTCCATTCATTTTTCAATATATTCTGGGAAGAGCTTTGAGATATCTCAACGAAGTGATAAGGTGCTATATCAAATGCAAGGATTATTATTATTATTAATATATAAATAAGTATGTTCTTACCAAACAGGCACGGGATGTGCTGTGGTATTCCTGTGGCATTTTTAATGTTTTATGCTTTCCTTTTTTAAACTTTGTTTTAAACACAAACTTGTTCAATTCATTTTTAGTGGTTTTACAGCTTGTTGCCACTTAATTTGTTCTGTATTTTATGAGAATATCTGTCTTGTACTGTAACTGTTTATTACTCTTCAAATGCACCATTGACTTGGTAAGCTTTAAGCATTATGTGAAGTGCACCAAAGTCTTTTACTATACCAGGTCACCATAGTTTTACTCTTGGGAGGATTTGACTCAATGACTCTTCTACTCATGACCTTACATCCACTCCAATCCATACAGCTAACTTGTATAAGAACCTAACAGGACTCACCTCCAGTTTTAACTCTTACTATAATTCTGGATGATTCATCCAGTCCCAACCATTTTGAATTGAATGTCTTCATCTTTTAGTCATGATTTACCACTAATTATACTTGAGTTGTCACTTATTTTCCATGTACTTCGGATGATTATGGCACATAACAATGAATGGACGAAGCCAGGGTGCTAATTTAGTGTGTTCATCCCAGAGGTTTATAGCAGAGATCCAAACAGATTGTTCTACCCAGTTCATATATTGATACACAAATAGAGCTGTTGAGACTGTGAACTAGCATCCGCTGGCTAAATTTCCTTGAGTACACATATAACTGAACAAATTTGCACAGCTCTGAACTCACCCTGATGTACACAAACTGATACACTGAGTTCCACCTGCAGCGTAAACTGATTTCTGTAAAACAGTGGCATCTTCAATAAGACAAAACGCATTTTAATAAATCAATGATAATAATAATAATCCTTGAATTTGATATGGCACATCATGTCTTTGAAACATCTCAAAGGACTTCGCAGAATTTACTGTAAATTGTAGTAACTATTTTGTAGGTGAACACGGTACACAATTTGCTTACAGCATTGTCCCTCAAATAATCATGAAGTGAATGAATAATTATATCTGGGGGATTATTGCCAGGATAATGGGAGAAACTCTCTTCCATTTTTGAAAAGTACCACAGGATCATTAAAGTCCCCTGAACAGACAGATGGGACCTTGGTTTATGTTCTCATCTGAAGGACAATACCTCCAACAATGCAGCGCTACAGTGGAGTGTCAACCTGGACTGTGAGTTCAGATTCTCAAAATGAGGCTTGAAACCCCAGCTTTCTGGCTCAGAGGCAAGAGTGCTCCCAACTGAACCAGCAATGCAATTTAAAGGAGTTCTTTCAGAAATATTATTGTTTAGAAATATTCTTTTAAAGTTCTGTTTGTAGAAGATATTAAAAATGAAAGGTGGATGGAGAGAACATTTTCTTCTATGACTAGTTTTTAATACAATGTTATTGGGCAATCGTATTACCATTTTACAGTAAAAGCTATTTTTTATTTGCTTGTAAATTAATTCAACTAAATGTTAGAGGAGGAGAGTCCCACAGAACATTAAAGAGCTATATTGCTTATTCCAGCCAAAGTAGCAGCCGAAGGGAGTGTCTCGAAGAGAGTGTTGAACATAATTCCCTCCCTTGATGCGTCGCAGCTATCAAGCTACCGGCCCATCTCCAACCTCCCCTTCCTGTCCAAGGTCCTTGAAAGAGTCGTTGCATCCCAGCTGCGCTCTTTCCTCCACCTATTTATTATTTGAACCCCTTCAGTCGGATTTCCGTGCTGCCCATAGCACAGAAAGCGCCCTGGTCAAGGTCACCAATGACATCTTGACCATCTGCGACCAGGGCTCCCTCTGCCTCCTCGTCCTCCTCGACCTATTGGCCGCATTCGATACAGTCGACCACTCTATCCTCCTCCACCGCTTGTCCTCACACCTCAACCTTCAAGGCCCTGTCCTTGAGTGGTTTAGGTCGTACCTCTCCCACCGTCTTCATTTTGTTTCCACAAACGGCTTTTCCTCCAGCCCCCGCACTGTCTCGTGTGGCGTCCCTCAGGGCTCTGTCCTCGGTCCCCTCCTCTTCACCCTTTATATGCTCCCCCTCGGTGACATCATCCGCAGACATGGGGTTAACTTCCACATGTATGCGGATGACACCCAACTCTACCTTTCCTCCTCTACCCTCAACTCCACGACCACCGATGTCCTGACAGCCTGCCTGTCCGACATCGAGTCCTGGACGAGAGACAACTTTCTTCAGCTCAACGTGCGCAAAACTGAGGCCCTCCTGATTGGCTCACGTCAGCGCCTCCGCACCTCAGGCGCTGACACCATCAGCATCCAAGGCTGCACTCTCCACCTCTCAAAGCCAGTCAGGAACCTCGGTGTTCTGTTCGACCCTGAGCTGTCCTTTCTCCCTCATATCCGCGCCACAACTGGCACCGCCTTCCATCACCTCCGGAACATCGCCAGACTACGGCACTACCTCACCCCTCACGCTGCTGAAACCCTGGTCCACGCCTTTATCACCTCAAGGCTGGACTATGGGAACTCTCTCCTCGCCGGCCTTCCCGGCACCTCCCTCCACAAGCTGCAGGTCATTCAGAACTCTGCAGCTCGTGTACTGTCCCGCACCAGGCTTCGGACCACATCACTCCCACCCTCGCTCGCCTCCACTGGCTCCCCATCCCCCAGAGGATCGAATTCAAGATCCTCATCCTCACCTACAAGGCCATTCACGGCCTTGCTCCCTCCTACCTCTCCGACCTACTATCCCCCTACTTACCTGCCCGTACCCTCCGTTCCTCTGGCTCCGGTCTGCTCCACATCCCCCGCCCCAACCGCCCTACCATCGGTGGCCGGGCCTTCAGCCTCTCAGCCCCGAGGCTCTGGAACTCTATCCCCCAGTGCCTTCGCCGCCTCCTCCCTTTCCTCCTTCAAGGCCGGTCTCAAGACCTTTCTCTTTGACCGTGCCTTCAGCTCCCCTCTCGACTCTCTACCCCCTCCCTTCCCTCCCCTCACCCTGACCATTTCCCTCCTTGCTCGGGTCCTGACCCAACTGTACAGCGCCTTGGGACGTCCTCCCGACGTGAAAGGCGCTCTATAAATGAAATCTTGTTGTAATTGTGTTTTATGGGTGCTGAGTCCTAATGAAAGTAATAAAGTTGTCTTTTTATCAACTGTAAACTTGAAACAATAAGCAACTGTAAGCAATGGTGTGAGTATCCAGGCATGAATCTGTAACAGTACTATTCATGCCTGATTGCTTCTCCCTAAGTGTACCTCCTGCCAATATTGTACATGAATTGTTTGTTTCAGAAAACACTATCCTTTGCTATTATCTGATATTATTTGTGCATAAATATAGGCACATGTGATTTCATTCATATAAGAGTGGTAATAGTTGTATGTTACACCCTAGAATACACTGATTATTTTGACATTATTTTGTGAAAACAAGACCTTGAAACAAGAGCCTTTTCAGTTTATGAAATCGTATTGCATCTGTGTTCAATTGTTCTTTGGAGGACAATAAACCCTTTTGAAAATTTTCCTGACATTAGGGGATACACTGGTATCTTGCAGCAATGTTACTGCCAGATGCAAACAACACCAAATTAGCATTTATTATACAAATCATAAATTTAATAATAATTTCATATTTTTCTTATAAATTATAAATAATTTAATAAGGGTGCAAACCCTCAACGGTTCAGTGCCTTGGGACATCCTCCTGATGTGAAAAACACTATATAAATGCAATTTGTTGTTTGTTGCTGTTATATAAGGAGGATGTCCCAATGCACTGGGCAGTCCAGGTTTTAACAGAACCAGGTTTTGCCTACTTCAGTACTAAGCAAATTCTCAGTTTTAACTGTTTAAAAAAGTAGAACTCTTGTTTATTGATTTTATTAGCAGTGTCAACATTGACACTAACACTTACAGATCCTTCATAATGATATGAGGAGGTTGTTCTGAAGGAAATCTTTTCACTGAAGTGGGGAAGAGTGGTGGCTTGTTGGTCAACTGTGGATTAATACCTTAGAGCACTGACCACATTGATCTGAATAGGTTCTTACTTCACCTCACAGAGCCAGTGTGCCTCCTCAATGTTGTGTTCAACCTCCAACGATCTTTCAAACCCTGCATTTTAGCCTTCACTAGCTCTGCTTTCCCTCACTTCTGCAACATCACCTGCCTCTGCCACTAAATCTCTTCCCTAGCGCTCAGATCCTCATCCACTCCATCACACCAGGTTCCATTAATTGAATACCCTGTTCACTGGACTCCGCAGCCTCTCCCCACACAAGCTGCAGATCATCCATCTTACGCTGTTTCCTGCACTAAACTCCACCAGCCAACAGCCCCATGTTCGCTCGAAGCCACCGGCTACACATGCACCAGCATATCAAATTCAAGATTCTCATCCTCACGCTCAAATACCTCTTTGACACTGGCTTGGCTGCTCCAACTACTCAACAAACATTTCAGTACCCCGCCCCTCTCTGCCCCACCATCAGCGAGTGATCCTTCAGTCCCTGTGTCCCACTCTGGAACTCCATGACTTTTAAGTGCTCCGAGACACTGCCCCTCTTAAAGGGTGCTATATAAATGCAAGTAGTTGCTACTGTTGCCTTACCTTCTCCCACCCGACCTTGAATACCCTTTTCTTTGACTTCCCTTCCCCCCTCCCCAAGTCAGCTGTGTAACGTGTTTTAAGGTGTCTGCTGATGTGATAGGCGCTATATAAATGTGAATTGTGTTGGAGCCAATGGAGTTTGAATTTGATCTACTAGCAATAGTTATAAACTGTATCTCATTTTGGGTGCATTTTTTTCTTTAAAGGTTTAACGTTGAAAATAATAGTTCAGAAACATACACATTAGGGCCCACGATGCTTATTTGGCTAACCATAATGATGGAATAATTATAAATTATCCACAAAAGCAATTCCAGTTTCACATTGACATAACAACACCATGCTGAAAATAATGCAGAGCTCTGCCTTACCAACACAAACAAAAATAAAATGTTAAGACAATTTATCATGAAGAGAATGCCCTTTTTTAAAAAAATCCTGCATCATTTAAATTTTTCTTTGCTGCTAAAACAGAGGAAATGCATTTTTGGACCCGAGAATTGGTGAAGCAAATAGGCATTGGAGAGACAACGTTTTTAACCTTCCAACCGTTGATCGGAGGAACCACAGCCATCAACTATGAAGTTCAAGCTGTGGCTGTAATCATTGTTGCTCTGAAATTGCTGTTTGGCCTCAATGACAAGATTGAATGGTGAGATCACTGAATGTGTGCATTTGTTAGAAAGTATTAAATTAATTGAGTTTTCCAATCCAGCTCTCGGATGTTAGAATCTGTTTGATAATTTTTTTATTGTTCAACAGGATTGCGTCTAAGGAAGCTAAGAAAATAAGCAAAGCAAATCCTGAAGGTAATGAATTAAATGTAAATTGTTATTGGTCATTAATTCTGGTTTGTTCTTGTAGAATTTGTGAATCCACATTCCTTGAAGAGGGGCTTCCATAGGTTTTACTGATTTAATAATTGATTTTCTATTTTGTATTGACAGTTTAGAAGGGGGTCTTATTTGCAGTTATTTGTAAATGATTTCAATCTTACATATAACCAGATGTGACTCACCCTGCCTGCTGATACAATCTCCTTTGGTTGCACTCAGGCTATATTAAATATGAATCTATATTATACTCCAATTAATATTTCAGTCTCACAATGCCACTTGCATTTTAAAGGCAAAGTAAGGAACTTCATAAACATTGTTTTGTAAATGAAAACATCCGTCAAATCAGGAATGCAAAAATTACTAATTTGACAATCTAACTCTTTATTTTCTGATCGAGGAGTTAGAAGTGGTGGCAAGAGTCGTGAATGAGTAATGACCATTTGAGTGAATATGAGAGGCAGGTCAGTGGGTGCCTGTGGAACTCTTATCTCATTAAGATGAAAATTGCTTTCAGTAGAGAATTGAAGAAAATTATAGTGACTGCCATCACCCTGTGACATTTAATGAGTTATGTTCCATTAGCCCAGGCAGTCATTTAAGCGGATGATGTGCTTCACTGTGCCATGTACTGGGGTGCATGTCTGCCTGTTGGATATAGTTTGCAGACTAATTGGACCCTATAATTGCATCCTTCTTTAAGCATGTAAGCACCTTATGAACCTAAGCAGTGATTTAAAGATTCATGGAAGAAATTTTATGATTTTTTTTAATCAAAAGTTAAGGTTTTTCAGTTCAGCAAATGGTATCAAGTAATGAGAGAGTGTTTGGATGAAAGGGAGGACGAAGCTCAAGAGGAAACAGCCAGGTAAAGTTCCCATTATTAAAAGATGTACTTACCGCCTTAACCCACAAAGCATTGTATACCTAATGGTAATTGTGAACTAATTTCAAAAGCGTTAATGTGATCAGCACTATAAAAATGCAGGTTATCTTTAGCAATACTTTTTTTTAACAGGCGCCCTTGGAAAAGCGAAAAGGCAATTTTCTATTCTTTAAATGCCAAATTAGTCATCTTCAAAAGGAAACGTAAGTATTTGATATGTGTGTGTATATTGCTCGTAAAAATAAATGTTTTTCTGGAACCTAAAGTAAAATAGGTATTCCACCTTGTATCTTTCAACGCATTCAGATATTTCTAAATTATAGCCAGTATGCATGAACTTGACTGTACACCAAGTTAATGTAGAAAAAAAACCTCATGAAAACATTTAAGAAAACATTAACAAACCAGTTAAAACTGACAGGAATTGAAATAAATACATGCACGCACGCACACACACACATACATACATACTGTATAATTCTGGTATAATTCATTTACAAGTGGATGGAGCATTAATTGACTTGGTGTCTGGGATAACTTGTAAAGATTGTCTAGGATAAAGGCTAAGGATTAAGTCAGATCAAAATGAATCCTTTGGTGTAAAAATAGGTGTTTTAGTTATTAGATTCATTTTCCTTAGTTGGCTTGAATGTCTAATTGGCCATTGGGCTCACCATTAATACATCCAGGACTTTGTACTGTTGTAAATAACAAACATAATAATTGTGACTCTCACAGTTCTCTGGAAGCTGGATTCAGTTAGACAGGTTGATGATTTGTGCTGACTCTGAATTGTTGCACATCTAAATACTGTGATTGTTTTGAGCAGCATCTATGGTTAGCTGGACAAATAAATGAATGGGGTAGGAAATGAGGATGTTTTCACAAGACACAGTAAATTGACAAAAAAACAAGTTAATGTGATTATTTGATCTCTAATGCATCTCACAAAAGGTCACTGATGAATCCTTCTTGCAAGAAAACTTATTTGCTGGGATGTTATTCAAAAATACCATTGACTTTATCTTGTGTTTATGGATAAGAGATGATGAACATTCACTGTTCTCCACAAATTGGCAATCATTCTCAGTTTACAGTAATGTCTAATGTGGGAGATGCACATCAATGGTTAGGGATGTTCCTATCAGTTTGATACGAAAATTTATTGAATAGAGAAAATGTACTCTGCATTTAAGAAATAGCTTAGTGCTATAGCGGGAAGGCAGTGGGGCTGGTATTCAGGAAAGATGAGATCAAGTGATCCAAAGGCCCTTCATCCGAATCTCTTTGGTTTATAGCTACCTGATCTGGATCCTTTTGATATCGAAACTGGGTCCCTGAATTTGGAATCTGTTTTCATTTGACTTGACATCAGTCTCTGTGATGCACATACAAATTCAGCATTAAATATTTGAATGCAAGGTACCTTCTGACAGATGACATTTAAAATTAAATTTGGGAGTTCCATTTCCTCCATTTATTTGACTTTTTTTCTAATTTAAGGTGTGATCCACAGTCTTAAAAAGCAATTCAGTCGACTCGCCGGATCCCATCAAAGGGCAGAAATGAGAAGACCTTCCAGTTTCACATTTAGCTGGAGTGATGGAAACTCAGAGAAACCTTGCTTTCATGGAGACAGTCTGGAAGAGTATAAGTCAACGGAAAGTAAACTGATTCATACCATAAATAAACACTATTGGTTTAGCAACCAGAAAATTTGCAAAGCAAAGTACGTATTTGGTTTTATTTCAAGAAAAAGTTCTCTCAACCCAATTAAACAGATAGGAACATACAGATGGGAACTTATGTGTTTTTTTACGGAGGGATAGGGGAAGGTTTGATAGTAAGTTTCCGTGAAGTTGTGCAGAATTTTATAGCTGTTATCTTGATGAAGAGAAAAGTTTTAGAATCCAATTTCGAAAATCAAATACATTTTAATTCTGCTAGTCTTTGAGTTTTTTTAAAAAAATATTGGTTCCCATAATGTTGGTTTCAAATATGATTTGAAAAGTACAAGTCAAAAGCAGAAAAGATTTTAAAAAATCTTTATTAAGATTTATTGTTTGGGAGAATTCAATAATCGCATTAAATGAGGATTTTGTTGTCAAAAAATAAAGGACCATTTGCCTTATGCTCAGCATCATATTGTGTGTTGCACATTGCTGTTAGCAGTGTCTGTCCTTTCTGTCTTTGTATTGTATGGTGTATATACCTTGCTTGAAAGCAGTTTCAGTTAACTGAACTCCTTGACTGTGACATGAATGTATGCTGGATGAAAAGTAAACAGTGTTGTATTACAGCGGCTTTGTTGGGCAGGTACATTCTTCTGTGTAGGCCAGAAATTTCCAGCCATTGGTGAAAGGAAAGAAACAATAAGTCATGCAGATCTTAGAGTAAACATACTTACCAAGTGCTTTTGTATGCTTTCATATTACTAACCTTTTCTGCTGCTTTATGCTCTTCTGTGCGAGTCCTGGGCAAAAGTTATGAATGATTGATTTAAAAAAAAAGCTTTTAGTTTTGTTTTTAAGTACTTTTTCCTTAGTGTGGCATCAAACCCCCAAAAAGTTGCTTTGAACCCAAATGAGAGGTGAAGCAAATTATCAAACACTATACAACAGTATATCTAAATTGGCTGCTTTTAATTTTGTAATTATTTTCTGTGTTATTCATTATTCTGCTTAGTTTTACTTAATATTCCTCCTGCCCCTGAAGAAGCTAACTCATGCTCCTATGCCCATGTGAAATCGGACAGTGCATGTCATTGGAAAGCATCAATTTCCCTTCCCCTCTGTCACCAAAACCCGAGTTAACAATACAGACTGAGAATCAAATCTGAGTCGTTTCCAGTTGATACAGAATAATCTTGCACTGGGTAGTGGCTTTACCAACTAATTAATTCTAAACTTATTTTCTGAATTTTCTCTTTTCCACAGGCTAATAATTGATAATAACTGATCATTTCTGCCTAATAATTGATTCAAAAGTGTTGACTTGTGTTGAAATCCACTAAGAATGTTTTAAAGAAAGGTAACATAATTTGTGTTAAATTGTCATGCATTAAATATAATTCAGATTAAGAACCTCCTGTTTGGAATAGTTAGTGCTCAGAAGGTATAAATGATACACGTGGTCTTTGCTAAAAGAATGTTCTGCCTAATAACTGATTGCATTTTTCCCCATGTACCAGGTGCTGCAAACAGTTAACCAAGTCCGAAGAAATTCATTTTCCTGAAAGCTACCAATTTGTGCTCAGATTGTTTTCCTTCCTGCTGAGTGTGGATTCAACCATGGTGCATAAGGAAGTTTGCCAATTAGAACATGGACTATTCAATGTTGCAAAATTATTGAAACCGAAGCAGAAGATCAAAAGAGCTAATCGATTGTGGATTCTCTAAAGAGGGGAGACTGTGTGGTGCAACTTACTGTAAAGGTTTATTGTTGAATTGCTGAAATGCTGGTTGTTAAAATAGTTTTCAAGACCAAGAACTACCTCTACTGTGTTTCAGGCTCAGATTTTTCTCTTTTATTCACAAGTGTTGCCTTAGTAAAAAAATGGTGTTATACATTGGTTTGAAAAGTTATTTTAAAATGTCCATTCATTGTGCAATCTGTTCAATATCTATATGCTCCCTTTTGGTGACATCATCCACAGACATGGGGTCAACTTTCACATATAATAATAATAATCCTTGCATTTGATATGCCAACTGGATTGAAGCTCTCCAAAGTTTGCTGGAATTACTCGATTGTTTTGAAGCACCGTATATACAGTCAGTTCACCAAATATACAGTCAATTCACTTTACAGTCTATTAGCGCTTTCAGAAAAAACTGTAAACTGAATTGACTGTATATTCGTGGGCGAAATGCGGCAGCCAATTGCGCCCAGCAGTGTCCCACAAACAGTTGTGGATTGAAATGACCAATTTATTATTGTTTTTTTTCTTGAGGGATTATTATCAGGCGTGTGGAGTAAGGAAAGTTGCCCAAGGTTTCACCCTGCCGGGAATTCAATCCAGGTCTCTCGCTTGCAAAGCAAGTGCTCTGACTACTGAGCTACAGGACTCCACAGGACATGCGTTGGTGGCAAGGGAAGAGGACTTGTCAACTGGATTGAAGCTCTCCAAAATTTTCTGGAATCACTCGATTGTTTTGAAGCACCAACTGTCAGGACAAGAGGATGACCAGAAATATAACTGAATATATATTAAAAAAATTTCAAGAGGCATCTTGTGTCCAGTGACGAGATCGAGCGGGTTCCACTGGTGATTCAGATCTCAGCGAGACAGCTACTGTGGAGAGGTCAGGCAAAATCCCCAACAGAGGCCTGTGATATTCCCCAGTGTCAACGCAATAATAATAATCCTTACATTTTATACAGAGCTTTATCATACCGTCGAGGTATCTTAAAGCGATTCACAGAATATACTGTAAAGTGAATTGACTATGTATTTTGTGGGCAAAACGCAATAAGCACTAGCAGGGATGGCAGGGAAGAGACTGATTGACTTGACTGCTCACCCCACTGGAGGTGGAACAGGGAGATCCAGTTATGACAGATAGAAAATGTCAGATCCAGAACAAGGGGAATTGTCTTCCTTACTCCACACACCGAACTCTACCTCTCTGCCTCCACCCTTGACTCCAGGACCATTGCTGTCTTGACTAAATGTCTATCAGGCATCAAGTCCTGGATGAGAGCTAACAACAAAATTGCATTTGCATAGCGCCTTTCACGTCGGGAGGACATCCCAAGGCGCTGGACGGACAGAGTTTTGGACCCGAGCTGGGGGTCAGGATTGGGGCGGGTGGAGGGCATGGGGAGAAGCAGGGAGATTGAAAGCACGGTTGAAGAGGAGTGTCTTGAAGGAGGCAAGGGAGGGGATGAGGCGGAGGGACTGAGGGATGGAGTTCCAGAGGATGGGGGCAGAGTGGCAGAAGATCCGCCTGCCAACAGTGGGGTGAACGAGGCAGGGGACATGAAGCAGGCCGGAGCCCGCGGAGCGCAGGGAATGAGCAGGATGGTAGGGGGTTAGGAGGTCACGGAGGTTGGGGGGAGCAAGACTTTGGAGGGCTTTGAAGGTGAGAACCAGGATCTTGAACTGTTTCCTCTGTGTGATGGGAAGCCAGTGGAGTCGGGTGAGGATGAGAGTGATAGGGTCATGGAGCCTAATGCGGGAGAGGACACGGCTGCAGAGTTCTGGATGATCTGGGAGGGAGGAAGTAGAGAGGCCGACAAGCAGTGAGTTTGCATAAGTCGAGCCTCAATGTATTAATTAAAGCATGTATGAGGGTTACGGTGGCCTGCAGTGTGAGACAGTGTTGAAGCTGGGCGACGTTGTGGAGTTGGGGGAAAGCAGAGCGGGTCATGGCACAGATGTGGGGTAGAAAGGATAGTTGAGGATCAACCAAGAACCCAAGGTTCGGGACTGGCTTAGCAAGGTGGAGTGTGCAACCATGAATGGTGATGCTGTCAGCGCCTGAGGTGAGGAGGCGCTGAAGGGAGCCAATCATAACCTCCGCCTTGTTGACGTTCAACTGAAGAAAATTAGCTCTCGTCCAGGACTTGATGTCTGACAGACATTCTGTCAGCACAGCAGTGATCCTGGAGTCAAGGGTGGAGACAGAGAGGTAGAGTTGGGTGTCATCCGCATACATATGGAAGTTGACCCTCTGTCTGCGGATGATGTCACCAAGAGGGAGCATATAGATATTGAAGAGGAGGGGACCAAGGACAGAGCCCTGAGGAACATCACACGAGACGGTGTGGGGGCGAGAGGAGAAACCGTTTGTGGAGGTGACGTGTAGGTGGTGTGAGAGATACGATTTGAACCAATCAAGGACAGAGCCGTGAAGGTTGAGGTGAAAGGAGGGACGGTAGATGAGGATAGAGTGGTCGATAGTGTCGAAGGCAGCAGAGAGGTCAAGGAGAATGAGGGCAGAGGGAGCCCTGGTTGCAGATGGACAGAATGTCATTTGTCACTTTGACCAGGGCTGTTTCTGTGCTGTGGGTGGCACGGAAACCCGATTGGAGAGGTTCGTGAAGGGCGTGGCGGGAGAGGAAGGAGTGAAGCTGGGAAGCAACAACTCGTTCCAGGACCTTGGAGAGGAAGGGGAGTTTGGAGATGGGACGGTAAGTTGAGAGTAGAGATGGGTCCAGGGAGGGTTCTTTAAGGATAAAAATGATGGCGGCCATTTTTAATGGGGTGGGAACAGTACCAGTGGACACGGAGAGGTTTATAATGTCTGTGAGTAGAGGGGCAAGGAGGTGGAGCTGGGAGATAGGGATGGGTTTCATGTGGGTTATAGCGGTGGTGAGAAAGGAGTGGGAGACGGGTTCGAAGGGGTGGAGGGAGGGATGGGTAGGAGCCGGGGTGGTGATAAAGGATTTGGTGCCCAAAAGGAGGGGAAGGTTCCAGAGGAGTAAGGGGATAATAATAATAATAATAATAATAATCCTTGCATTTGATATAGCGCTTTTCACGTCGGGAGGACGTCCCAAAGTGCTTCACAGAACACACTGTAAAGTGAATTGACTGTATATTTGTGGGCAAACGTGGCAGCCAATTGCGCACAGCAATGTCCCACAAACAGTCGTAGATTGAAAATGACCAATTTATTATTGTTTTTGGTTTTGGAGGGATTATTATTAGGCGTGTGGAGTAAGGAAACTTGCCCAAGGTTTCGCCCTGCCTGGAATTGAACTCAGGTCTCAGGGATAGGCCAAGCAGGGACCGGAAGATGAGAGCTACACCGCACCACAGTTAGGTCGAGGGGTACGATGGAAGGTGTAGCCGGGTGGTGTGTCCTCTGTCAGGGGGAAGTATCACCTGGCGTGATCAGGTTTCAGTGAGGGCGAGAATGTCGATGTTTTCGTCGACTATGAGGTCTTGGTTGGTGAGTGTTTTGTTGGAGAGGGAGCGGACATTTTGTAGGCAGATGCAGAGGGGACAGTTGGTGGCGGAATGGGGGGGCGAGTAGGGGGAGGACTGACAGGGAGAGTGAGGGCGGTCATAACACCTGAAACGTTAACCTATACTCTAAGTTGCTAATTAAGGAGCAACTTTAATTGCTCTTGGGGTGTCCGAGATGCTGCCTGGCGTGAAGGGTGCTGCATAAATGTCAGTTGTTGTTGATGTTGTAATTATTGGACTGTTGCACATTTCAAGCATTTTGTACCTTTGGCCCTGCTGAGTGTTTGTAGAGCTCCAGGGGAAAGGAGGAGTCTAAAATATCTTAGTTGTTTGGTGCATTACATTATTGTCAGAATTTACCACCGATTTGTTTTGTTTGGAAAGGGGCCTTAGTTTCACTTCTTATATCATTGCTGTAGTTCAACCAGGCCAGCTCAACCCAGTGTTATTTTTGCACTCCCTGTAATTAGTGACACACATACTTAGCAATGCAATTAAAATAGCTAAATGCACAATATTTTTTTGAAGCCTTTTTCTGGTGATGCCCAAGAGCATCAATCGATCTTTTAGATTTTCTCTCAAGGATCGCTATCTGTGAGGTAACCATTCAGACCTGTGTCTGTTACACGTGGGTGAGAACTTCATCTTGTGTCCACCACATTTCTCCCTCGACAATTTTAACTATAGCTATAAATTTATTGTAGTCAATCGTGAGTACATCTGAAAGAGGAGGGAAATAATTATAGTGTTCATAACTAAGAAGAATGGTATTGAATAAAAAAAAATTACCTTCCTCACCTTGTCTCTTTACAAGCACACAAGTCAATGCTTGATGTTTTCTCTCACTTATGTATTATTATTAGTGCCAAGTCCTGTAGCACTTGCCTCGTAAGCGAGTGGACCTGGACAGGGCAAAACTTTATGCAGGTTTCCTTACTCCACACACCTCTGTTTGCCTAGCAGTAAGTAGGAACCCGATTATTAATCAATTGGTGGATCCCTTTCCGGGGATTATAATGCCTTCNAAAAACAAATAATAATTTGGTTACTCAATCCATGACAGTTTGTGGGACACTGCTGTATGCAATTGGCTACTGTGTTTTGCCCAAAAAATATACAATCAATTCAGTTTACAGTATATCCTGTGAAGCGCTTTGAGACGTCTCAACAACGCAATAAGGCGCTTTATCAAATGCAAGGAATATATTCTTTCATTTTATAAAAAAGCCTTTATTCGGTTAATTAGATAATAATAATAATAATAATAATAATCCTTACATTTGATATAGGGCATTTCACGTCTTCTAGACATCTCAAAATGCTTCACAGAATATATAAATAAATAAAGTGAATTGACCTTATATTTGTGGGCGAAACGTGGCAGGCAATTGCGCACAGCAGTGTCCCACAAACAGTCGTGGATTGAAAATGACCAATTTATTATTGTTTTTTGTTTTGGAGAGATTGTTATTAGCCATGTGGAGTAAAGAAATTTGCCCACAATATACCCCATACACTCCAATGCACCCCGATATACTCCAATAAACCCCAAGATACACCAATACACCACAATATACACCAATATACCCCAACATACCACAATACACCCCAATACAAACCCAATAAACCCCAATACAAACCCAATGATGAGCAGGAAAGGGGTGATTTTCCCAGGGTCGTTGCACGGTATACATTGTGGGAATATCAATGCTAGAGATAATTGCTGGTGTTTCTTTTTTTGATCAGTTGGGTGTCTCTGATACATGTTTAAGAATTTTGAATGCCACATTTGCATTCCACCTAAACAGAAATTTCCCTCTGAATGGAATGCAATATGCACCCTGTGAACCTAATTCTGGAGAGAATCAGCCTTAGACTGGCAAGAGCCAAGGCTTGGGGTGTGTTGGGAGGCTGCTGGAGTTTAACCAGCTAAATTCGCAAAGCTTGCCATTTAGAGCACTGCCTGCTGCTTGACCAACTAAGACCACCGTTAGGCTTTGGCTTGTCAGGAGAACCGTAATCATGTGGAAACAATCCCTAATCCTAGTGATTTGTCTATCCCCCCTCTACATCCTGCAGAAGAGCCAGACTAACTGGTCTACCATCAGCAGTGCCCTGGAGTCCTGCCGACCTGCCTGGCTCAGGAACTGAACTGCTGAGACTGCCCCAGAGGATTACCTTGATTCTGAAATTCTATTTCTTGGCGCTATTATCCCCCGTTGGATTTGACAAGCACAGATTTCAGCACTCAGTATGTGGTTATCAGGTCCTAGGAACTCCCTGCAATCTTCCTGTTAAGCAGCACAGGTCAGCAGGAAATGTGTGAGAGCATTGCCACCATCCTCCTGCCCACAGCTTGAACATATTCTCTGAGTGATGGTACTACCAATTGGGAATGTGGAGCTTGAGCATGTATGTTTAGCTATCTACATTTCAATCAAGGTGGCTGCTAAACCCTGGATATGAGTGTGTGTGCACAAACCTGGACTCAACGTGATACCTTCCAGAGATCAAATGAGAGTGGATATTAAACTTGGATAAGCACAGAAACATCCATTGTTTAAGGCCCTAATGAATCCAGAGGTTAAGTGCTCCCCAAATAGTCTGGTAGGTAAAAACAATGGCCATTTTAACAATTTTCCCGACTCGCAGAAATGTGGAGATGGAAGTGAATTTTGTACAAAGAAGTCTCCTCTGATTAAATGTGACTTATGTGGAGGCTCAGTGAAAGAACACAGTACCTTCTGAAAGAGTACCAACAGTTGGAGGCCTTCATACCCTGGTAGAGTGCGGGTCTGTGTGTAGGACAGGTGTACAATACCAGAAAAGGCCTGGGGCAGCCATTATATATCAGTCCTCATTATAAATCAGGCCTAATTTTATGGACCTAAACCACCGGGTTATAAACAGGATCAGCCTGCACTAGCCTATAAAGTTGCACGCTCATAGCTTTCTTGGGTAAAGGTGATTACAATTGTACACTTTATTATATTGTATCAGGTTTTCAAATTCACTACCTTCTATTGCTCTTTCCTTCCGTATGAAGTCCATGGAGTGTGAGAGATAATGATTTCAAAGTCTTTTCACGCAGCACAGCAAGAACCATGAATGTACAACACCACTGGGTTATTTTTGCATACCTTCCAGTGACCAGCTGCATAGCTGCCTTTTAACTCAGAGATCGAAAAGGATCTCTGTAGTTAGAGGCAGCTTCTCAGCTGGTCACCAGCATAAGACACAAGGAGAAAATTTGGTTGCAACACAAAAAGATTATTTAATGTTTTCTCTTCTGCCACTCCACTAATTGCATTGTTTGTTTGAGGTTCTTTCTTTGAGAGCTGCTAAACTCAAAGTGCCATGGTTAAAATAATTCTGGGCATTTAGAGAAAGAAGCCTGGGCTATTATTTTGTCTATTTTCTTGCTTCAGGCACTCTGAGGTTTATGACCTTTTGGCTTAAGAGATTTCAGGCTTGTTCAGAGAGTTTGACTCTCATTGTTTAGCATTATTGTTCTATCTCAGTTTGCACAATTAGTCTTTGGATTCCAGGCATTTCCACCATTTGTCTCGGCTTCAAGAGTCATTCCCATCATGAGTTTCTCAAAATGAAGTGAGATACTGGGCCTGACTTTGGAGATTGAATTCTCTCTGATGCCACCTCCTCCTGTGACTGGTAGGTACAGTGAAAAAGTGGATTATTAGGTAGTTTTTAATTAAACATTGGAGATTAGGCATATTTGTTCATCTCTCTACCTTCAACCTTTATTCATTTATAGCACTTATTTATACTGGGAGTATCATCCTGACTCAGTTGGTGTACCTTCTGAGTTAGAAGTCTGTGGATTCAAGCCCCACGTTGGGACTTTGAGCTCACATATTCTAGGCTGACACTCCAGTCCAGTGCTGGAGGAGATGCTGTTCATCGGATGAGATGTCAAACCGAAACCCTGGCTCCCTGTTCAGGTGGACGTTAAAGATCCCATGACATTACTTGATCAGGGAAGAAAGTTTCTCCCGGTGTCCTGGTCAACATTCATCCAGATAAAATTGGTTGTTTCGCTCACAAATACACAATCAATCCACTTTACAATATAATCCGTGAAGCACTTTGAAAAGTCTCAACAATGTGATAAGGCGCTATATCAAATGCAAGGATTATTATTATTGACTTAATATCTATTTGTGGTATGTTGCTGTGCACAATATTTTGCATTCATCTAGAAATATAGTCACTACACTTTACACTAAAATCCTGTGAAGCGCTTTGAGAGGACCTCCAGATTTGAAATATGCTATATCTTTTACAATTTTTTTAATATAGAAAGCTTAAAACAGCATCAATATTCCCAACTGTTACTTATTCTGTGTGGAACTATGAATAATACTTACATTTGATACAATACCTATCACATTGAGATCTATGAAGTGCTTCCCAGAATGATTTATAATCAGAGTTGTTCTAGGCAACAGTAACATTTAATTTGTAACAGTGATATTCTGTCAACTGCAGTGAGATGAGATGAATTAATCTATTTTATGGTGCACTTGAAAGATGGAGGGATATTGGACAGAACACCATGAGAACTGATAGCTACATATTAGGATTTCATTTACAATCTCATTTGTACTGAAATTTAAATACAAAATACTGCAATATGAATAAAAGTGGGAGTAAAAATTCGCTACCTTGTTTTCTAACTAAATTTAGTTTCTGTTTCTCTGCTCCCATGTCACTTTAATGTATTATTAATATTTTTATGAATGTGTATATACTTTTGGAAAGAAGGAAAACACAGTACAGATACACTGCGAGGCATACCCAAAACTAGAGACCAAATAAATAGAGTGACAATGATGGAGTGATTTCCCCCCAACCCCTTGTTTTTTTAACCCCAAGGCAAAATCATTTATCCGTGACACAGAAATTTCCTAGTAGTGGGAACTGCAAAACTAAACATGTAGTGACTTGTAGAATCAAGTGTCAATTGCCTTTGTCTCAACCTGTCACCACAGTGTATATATCAAGAGTATCAAAACCTGCTGAACTCTGGGGTTGCATGCATAAATGAAAGATAAACAGAGATTCACTGCCTTCCATAGGACTAACAAAGAATGCAACAATTCTGTTTGCAATTTCGTTGTTCTGAAATTAAGTGCTTTGAGCATGTTGTATCTCAATGTTTTTTACTGAATCATTTGTGTTTGCAGTTACAAGATACCAGTTAATATGTCTCAGATCATTTAGCTTTCCTTTCAAGAATTGTCAGTCAACCCAGCTTTTGTGAAGTTTTTGTTTGCGAATGTATGTATAATAGTGATAAAATAATCCTTGCATTTGACATACCGCTTTTCACATCTTCAAGACGTCGCAAAGCTCTTCACAGAATATACTTACTATTATTACTGTAAAGTGAATTGGCTGTATATTTTGTGGGCAAAACACGGCAGCCAATTGTGCACAGCAGCGTCCCACAAACAGTCGTGGATTGAGTGACCAAATTATTATTTTTTTCGAAGGATTATTATCCCCAGAAACGTGATCCGCAATCAACTAACAACCTCTCTAGCTTTGGATACGCTATTTACTGCTGGGTAAACAGAGATGTGTGGAGTAAGAAAACTTGCTCAACATTTCACCCTGCCCGGAATCAAACCCAGTCTCTCGCTTGAGAGGGGAGTGCTCTAACCACTGAGCTACAGGACTCCACGTATTTTAAGAAATCAATGATTCATGCCACCTTGGACCATTCTTGGACCTGTACATTTGTTCAGATCCTTTTTTATTACTCTGTAGATTGGAGGTGAGTCTTTCCGTTGTATGTTCAAAATTCCCCATGTTAAATTAACAATGTTGGTGATTTTATTCACCGAAAACCTGATGAGCAGGATGTTCTGCATGTTTATGTCAACAAGAACAACTATACAATGTAATTTTGTTGTTATATAGTGACCTTCACGCAGGAGCGCTTAACAGTGATGCTGAGCTGGGGGAATGGGGGAGGTGACTGGAGGCATGGTCAAAGAAGAAGGTCTTGAGGTGTGATTTGAAAATGGAGAAGGAGGAAGCAAGGCAGAGGTATTAAGGGAGAGAGTTCCTGAGTTTCGAGGGCTAGTGGCTGAAAACACGGCCACCCATAGTGAATAGGATTGGACGAGGGACAAGCAGGAGGCAGGAGCTAGTGAGTGGAGGTTGAGGGTGGTAGTGTGGGGAATAAGCAGGTCAGAGAGGTAGGGAGCTGGAATGGCGTGAAGGTAAATGAGTGTGAGGATCTTGAAGTTGATACGTTCTGTGATGGAAGCCAGTGGAGCTTGGCGAGACTGTTGTGATGAGGGTGCAGAGCTTAGTACGAGAGAGTACATGGGCAGCAGAGTTTTGGAGCAGTTGGTTTTTGTGGATAGTGGAGCCGGGGAGACCAGCGAGGAGGGCGTTTCAAAAGTCGAGGCGAGAGGTGACAAGGGTGTGGACGAGGGTTTCGGCTGCATTGGGTGTGGTATCATTCCTATGTGTCTTCATTGTATTTATTCATAGTACTCTGTTTTACCAGTGTATATATTTCTATAAGGACATGTTATAATATGTATAGCATTTGAGACATCACAGTGCATTTGTAGCAGGTGCAGTGTACAGTAGTTTGGGTCACTTGATAAGATTTATGCAGAGCAGCACATTTCTGGGCATGTAAACCACAAAACATAACTTTCCTGATAGGAAATGCAACATGCAGCAGAAGAAACTGAGTAGTGCAGCATAATAAACGTGTCTTTTTATCTCTGAGCCTCAGGTACAAATTCACCCCAGGCAGAGAGATGCAAATCTCCTTATTTTCCTGATGTTTCCTACACTTATGGATTAACAGTGTTTCATTTGTGTTAATTCCCCCTCCCAAACTCTCCATCATTCTCAATTACACGATTGTTGTTCTGACGATCAGACATCAAGCCTCGGATGAATCTTACATTTCTTCAGTTAAATGTGACCAAAACCAAATCCTTTTTTATTTGGTTCTCGTCAGCACTTTTTTGCCTCTGGTTCTGACTCCAACAACCTCACTGGCAACTGGTTCAGGCCTAATCAGCCAGTACGCAGTCATGGGATCTGCTTGGCCTCCTAACCAAATCTCATTGCTTTTACCATCTCTGGAACGTTGCCTATTTATTTTACTTCATCTGCTCTACTGCTAAAATGCACATTCATACCTTTATCGACATTGAAGATAAACTTGTCCAAAGTTCTCCTAGCTGACTCTCCCAGCTCTACCTTCCACAAGCTCAAACACACCCAATAATAATAATAATAATCCTTGCATTTGATATAGTGCTTTTCATGTCTTCTAGACGTCTCAAAGCTTTTCACAGAATATGCTGTAAAGTGAGTTGATTGTATATATGGGGGCGAAATGTGGCAGCCAATTACGCACAGCAGTGTCCCACAAACAGTATTGAATTAAACTGACCAATTTTATTGCTTTTTCTTTCTTGAGGGATTATTATTAGGGTTGTGGAGTAAGGAAACTTGCCCAAGGTTTCGCCCTGCCGGGAATCGAACCCAAGGCTCTCGCTTACAAGGCGAGTGCTCCAGCCACTGAGCTGCAGGACTCCTACATCCAAATCTCTACAGCTCATATTCCCCCCTTAACCCATCTCTGCACATTGATTACTCCCATCGTCACTTAACTTTACTGCCCCTCAGTCTCCCAGCAAGTGACTTTAAGATCCATGTCCTGATCTTCAGATCCCTACCCAGTCACACCGCAATACAATCTCATTCTTGTTCACACTCTTTTTCTCCAGCATGTACCCCCCAATTTTTCAATTCAGCTTTACTGCTCATTTCTCATGCCCTCTGATCCACCATTGCTGGTTGAACCTTCAGCCACAATAACCCTGCTCCTTGAATTCTCTTTCAAAATTTCTGCAATTTGTGTCTTCTCTTTGTTTTTGGCTGCCGCGTTTCTCCCACAAAATATGCAGTCACTCCACTTTCAGTGTATCCTGTGAAGCGCTTTGAGACATCTCACTGACTGCAAGGATTATTATTATCCTTTTTTCTCCCTTTTTTCTTCTGCTTGACATATCTGTCATATTCCTGTAGCATAGTGGTTAGAGCACTTGCCTCGCAAGCGAGAGGACCTGGGTTCGATTCCTGAACAGGGCAAAACGTTAGGCAAGTTTCCTTACTCCACACACCTCTGTTTACCAGCAGTAAGTAGGAACCCGGTTATTAGCATTCAGAGACGCTACCCTGCATGAGGGGTGCTATATAAATGCAAGTTGTAGTTGTTAGTCGATTGTCGGATCGCTTTTCTGGGGGTAATAAACTCTTCAAAAACTAAATCAAATCAAAAATAATAATAATTTGGTCACTCAGTCCACGACTGTTTGTGGGACACTGCTGTTCGCAGTTAGCTGCTGTGTTTCGCCCACAATTCAGTTTACAGTATATTCTGTGAAGCTCTTTGAGACGTCTCGAAGACATGATAAGGCCCTATATCAAATGCAAGGATTAATATTATAGTATTATTATTTGATAAGCCCCCAAGATATTTAAGCTATGTGAAAGATGCTATATAAATGCAATTTATTAATTGTTTTGAGGTTGATTGACTGTTTCAATCAGCTGCCTTGATTTCCACTACAGTATAGTGTAAATTGCAAAACTTCAGTACAGTCAACTAAAGAATTCCTCCAGAAATCTGCACGCAATTCCAAGGCACTGCTGATGACAGACTAGCAAGCCCAGTTCGTTGCCTGGTCTTCGAGGGGCAGATTGATCACTGGGAGCAGGGATTCTTCTCACTAACTTCCTGTTAACCCAAGCCAAAACCCTAATGGGTAAGGTGGTCCCAGCTGGACAGGCAGAAGGAAACTTGCCATACAGGGATCTCAAAGGCAAGCATTGCAATGGCAGCTAGTTGAACTCAGTTCTATGCAGTGTTAGCTCATTGAACTGCAGCAGTTGGACACTCTACGATCCCCAAACCTCAGCTCTTGCCAACCTGCACCTAATACTCTCCAGAATTATGGAAGCAAGGTACATCCCTGAAGCGCATTCCATTCCAGACACGGGGAAATTTCTTTGTGTAGGTGGCATACATATGTGAAACTCTCAGTTTGGTTTGCATAGTCTTAAGCACGGTGATCGGTTTCCACATGATACTAATCCTTGCATTTGATATAACACCTTACAATATCAGGAGGTCATCTCAAAACACTTCAAAGGATTTATTATAAAGCATAGTAGTGGCAGGGTATTTTTGTGGACGAACACAGCAGCCAATTTTGCCCACAGCAATGTGTCATAAACAACCATGAAGTGAATGACAATTTTTACTGGGGGATTGTTGACCAAGGCTCTAGGAAACTCTCCCTTTTCAAATAGTGAAGGGGACTTTTTAACATTCACCGGAACAAGTCGATGAGAACTTGGTGAAACATCTCATACAAAGCATGGCACCTTCTATAGTACAGCAAACCCCTGCACTGCAATGGAGTGACAGCCGTAGACTGTGAGTTCAAAGTTCAGAAGGGCTTGAAACCACAACCTTCTGACTCTGAGATGCTGTCCGGTGTGGAGGGCGCTATATAAATCAAAGTTGTTGTTGTTGTTGACTCAAAGGCCTAAGTACGAACTGAGCCAGCTGACACACCTGACACACAGATCGGATGCTAGGCTGACCAAAAAAAATAACAGCCACTACGGTTCAAAGTTACACCCAAAACGTTTTCATGCATTTTATTGGGGTTAATAAATAATAATAATCCTTATATTTGATACAGCGCCTAATCGCATCGTTGAGCTGTCTCAAAACGCCTCACGGAATATAATAATTCTTGCATTTGATTATCACATCTTCTCGACGTCTCAAAGCGCTTTCACTGCAAAGTGAATTGACTGTGTATTTTGTGGGCGAAACGCGGCAGCCAATTGCGCACAGCAGCGTCCCTCGGTTGGGTTGGGGTGTTGGGACAAGTTCAAGTATTATTGACCGGATGGCCTGCCACATCCCTGGTGTTGTATGTACACTGCAATACAGACGTGGAGTCCACACCCGAAGTACCTGTGCTGATTAGCATATCCAATCAGGTCAGCTCTCTACACAGGAGGTGAAACACCTACAGACAATCCAACAGAACAGCAAACAAATTCACAACCAACTCTCCTCTCCATCTCGGCCACACCGCCAAGAGACAGAGAGAGAGAGAGAGAGAGAGAGAGGAAGGAGGGAGGGAAAGTAACATAAACTCTAACAATATATATATATATATAAACAGTTTATCTCTTTGCACCGATCGGAGAGTCTCCAGGTTGATCCAGACACCACCTGAGCCAATGTGAGCTGATCCCCTTTCTGTCCCAACTAGAAAGTCCAGTTTGACCGATCGAGGTGGGGGGAAAAGAAGATGACACAAGAGCACGACAGGTAAGCAAGTCAGTGAAGTGATCGCACGGGTCTGTGCTGTCAGCCTTTTACACGGAGTCCTGAAGAACCGGTGTGTGCAATCCAGCAGAGCTTCCTGAGTGCAAGTAAGTGACTTGTTCAGTGGCCAGGTCTCCTGGCTGTGCAGTGGAGCTGGAAGGGGGCTGTTTGAGGTGTGTGGGGGGCTGTTTGAGGTGTGTGTGTGGGGGGGCTGTTTGCGGTGTGGGGGGGGGATGTTTGAGGTGCGTGTGGGGGGGCTGTTTGAGGTGCGTGTGGGGGGGTGCTGTTTGAGGTGTGTGTGTGGGGGGGCTGTTTGAGGTGTGTGGGGGGCTATTTCAGGTGTGTGTGTGTGGGGGGGTGTTTGAGGTGCGTGTGGGGGGGCTGTTTGAGGTGTGTGGGGGGGGCTGTTTGAGGTGTGTGGGGGGGCTGTTTCAGGTATGTGTGTGGGGGGGGGTGTTTCAGGTGTGTGTGTGGGGGACTGTTTGAGGTGTGTGTGTGGGGGACTGTTTGAGGTGTGTGGGGGGGCTGTTTAAGGTGTGTGTGGGGGTGTTGAGGTGTGTGTGGGGGGGTGTTGAGGTGTGTGTGGGGGGGTGTTGAGGTGTGTGTGTGGGGGGCTGTTTAAGGTGTGTGTGGGGGTGTTGAGGTGTGTGTGGGGGGGTGTTGAGGTGTGTGTGGGGGGCTGTTTGAGGTGTGTGGGGGGGCTGTTTAAGGTGTGTGTGGGGGTGTTGAGGTGTGTGGGGGGGGTGTTGAGGTGTGTGGGGGGGGGCTGTTTAAGGTGTGTGTGGGGGTGTTGAGGTGTGTGTGTGGGGGGGTGAGGTCTGTGTGTGGGGGGGGGGCGGGATGAGGTGTGGGGGAGATGAGGTGTGGGGGTGGGGGTGAGATGTGTGTGGGGAGGGAGTGAGGTGTGTGGGGGGGGGGAGTGAGGTGTGTGTGGGGGGGAGTGAGGTGTGTGTGGGGGGAGAGTGAGGTGTGTGTGGGGGGGGAGTGAGGTGTGTGTGTGTGGGGGGAGGGGGTGAGGTGTGTGTGGGGGGGTTTGAGGTGTGTTTGTGTGTGTGGGGGGGTGAGGGTGGGGGTGTTTAAGGTGTGTGTGTGTGTGGGGGGGTGTTTGTGGTGTGTGTATGGGGGTAGGGGGTTTGAGGTGTGGGGGGAGGTTGTGGTGTGTGTGTGGGGGGGGGATGAGGTGTGTGTGTGTGTGGGGGGGTTGTGGTGTGTGTGAGGGGGGGTGAGGTGTGTGTGGGGGGTGAGGTGTGTGTGTGTGTGTGGGGGGGGGGTGTTTGTGGTGTGTGTATGGGGGTAGGGGGTTTGAGGTGTGGGGGGGAGGTTGTGGTGTGTGTGTGTGGGGGGGGGGATGAGGTGTGTGTGTGGGGGGGTTGTGGTGTGTGTGTGAGGGGGGGGTGTGGTGTGTGTGTGTGTGGGTGGGGGGTGTGGTGTGTGTGTGTGGGGGGGGTTGTGGTGTGTGTGGGTGGGGGGGGGGGTTGTGGTGTGTGTGTGGGGGGGTGTGGTCTGGTGTGTGTGGGGGGGGGTTGTGGTGTGTGTGTGGGGGGGGTGTGGTGTGGTGTGTGTGTGGGGGGGGTTGTGGTGTGTGTGGGGGGGGGTTGTGGTGTGTGTGTGGGGGAGGGTGGCGGTTGTGGTTGGTGTTGTGTGGGGGGGTGGGGGTTGTGGTGTGTGTGGGGGGGGGGTTGTGGTGTGTGTGTGGGGTGGGGGGGTGAGGTGTGTGTGTGGGGGGGGGGGGGTGGTGTGTGTGTGGGGGGGGGTGAGGTGTGTGTGTGTGTGTGTGTGGGGTTGTGGTGTGTGTGGGGGGGGGTGTTGAGGTGTGTGTGTGTGTGTGGGGGGGTGAGGTGTGTGAGGAGGGGGGGTTTGTGGTGTGTGTGTGTGTGGTGTGTGTGTGTGGGGGTGGTGTGTGTGTGTGTGTGTGTGTGTGGTGTGTGTGTGGGGGGGTGTTGTGGTGTGTGTGGGTGGGGTTGGTGTGTGTGTGGGGGGGGGTGTGGTGTGTGTGGGGGGTTGTGGTGTGTGTGGGGGGGGGTGGTGTGTGTGTGGGGGGGTGGTGTGTGTGTGGGGGGGTGTGGTGTGTGTGGGGGTGGGGGTTGTGGTGTGTGGGGGGGGGGTGGTGTGTGTGTGTGGGGGGGGGTGGTGTGTGTGTGGAGTGTGTGTGGTGTGTGTGTGTGGGGTTGTGGTGTGTGTGGGGGTGTGTGTGTGTGTGTGGGGTGGTGTGTGTGTGGGGGGGGGGGGTGTTGGGGGGGGTGTGGTGTGTGTGTGTGGGGTGTGGTGTGTGTGGGGGTGTGTGTGGTGGGGGGGGGGGGGGTGTGTGTGTGGGGTTGTGGTGTGTGTGGGTGGTGTGTGTGTGGGGGGGTTGGGGGGTTGTGGTGTGTGGGGGTGTGTGGGGTTGAGGTGTGTGTGGGGGGTGAGGTGTGTGGGGGGGGTGTGTGGTGTGTGTGGGGGGTGGTGTGTGTGGGGGGGGGGGGGTGTGGTGTGTGTGTGGGGGGGTTGTGGTGTGTGTGTTGGGGGGGGTTGTGGTGTGTGTGTGTGGGGGTGTGTGGTGGGGGTGTGGTGTGTGTGGGGGGGGGTGTGGTGTGTGTGTGTGGGGTTGTGGTGTGTGTGGGGGTGGGTGTGGGGGGGGGTTGTGGTGTGTGTGGGGAGTGTGTGTGTGGGGGGGGTTGGGGGGTTGTGGTGTGTGTGAGAGGCTGTGTTGGAATCCACTGCAATGCACTCTGCACCTGTCAAAGACAGTCTGACCCTGAGAGCGGAGCACATCTGTTACAAAGAGCGACTGCACTAACCACTCACTCACACACTCACACACGGGATACCAGAGAGGATTTCAACAGTAAGGAACTGTTACTGTGAATGGTCGGCGCCACTAAAGTAAATAGGAGCATTTGTGGTGGGAAGATCTGGGCACACGTTTTCTGGGGGATCAAAGTCATCTCTCCCCCCCCCCCCCCCCCCACACACACACACAGTGCATCTATTTGTATTTGGCTAAAGTGTGAGAGGATGGAGTTGAGGGGTAAGACATTGCTGGAGTGTTAGATATCGGTTTCCCTGATCCAATTTCAATTCACATTCAACACAGGATATTTGCACTGAAGGTGGTGGACACCGACAGACAGACAGAGACTCTGTCCCTTTGAGTTAAGATCAGATCAGTGGCTGTGTTAGTGTGAGGCTGCACTGATCCTGGGGGGGAGGGGGAGGGGGGGGAGAGATGTCCTTTAAGAGCTCTGCACTGAAAGTGGGTACGATGTAAGTGATGGGGAGATCAGAGGGAAATAAGCTTCACCTGTGGCAGACAGAGGGGGTGAGCAGGAATGGGAGGACAGAAAGGGAGAGGAGAATGTGTTAAGTGCGGGGCCCTGGTCAGGGAGGGCAGGACCCGGGGCCCTGGTCAGGGAGGGCAGGACCTGGGGCCCTGGTCAGGGAGGGCAGGACCCGGGGCCCTGGTCAGGGAGGGCAGGACCCGGGGCCCTGGTCAGGGAGGGCAGGACCCGGGGCCCTGGTCAGGGAGGGCAGGACCCGGGCCCTGGTCAGGGAGGGCAGGACCCGGGGCCCTGGTCAGGGAGGGCAGGACCCGGGGCCCTGGTCAGGGAGGGCAGGACCCGGGGCCCTGGTCAGGGAGGGCAGGACCCGGGGCCATGGTCAGGGAGGGCAGGACCCGGGGCCATGGTCAGGGAGGGCAGGACCCGGGGCCATGGTCAGGGAGGGCAGGACCCGGGGCCATGGTCAGGGAGGGCAGGACCCGGGGCCATGGTCAGGGAGGGCAGGACCCGGGGCCATGGTCAGGGAGGGCAGGACCGGGGCCATGGTCAGGGAGGGCAGGACCGGGCCATGGTCAGGGAGGGCAGGACCCGGGCCATGGTCAGGGAGGGCAGGACCCGGGGCCATGGTCAGGGAGGGCAGGACCCGGGGCCATGGTCAGGGAGGGCAGGACCCGGGGCCCTGGTCAGGGAGGGCAGGACCCGGGGCCCTGGTCAGGGAGGGCAGGACCGGGGCCCTGGTCAGGGAGGGCAGGACCTGGGGCCCTGGTCAGGGAGGGCAGGACCTGGGGCCCTGGTCAGGGAGGGCAGGACCTGGGGCCCTGGTCAGGGAGGGCAGGACCCGGGGCCCTGGTCAGGGAGGGCAGGACCTGGGGCCCTGGTCAGGGAGGGCAGGACCTGGGGCCCTGGTCAGGGAGGGCAGGACCTGGGGTTATGGTCAGGGAGGGCAGGACCTGGGGCCCTGGTCAGGGAGGGCAGGACCTGGGGTTATGGTCAGACCTTGTGAAGGTCGGGGCTCAGGACAGTGTATTTTGCATCTTTTGTGCACTGCATTTCCACCCCCGAATCTCATCGGAATCAATAGAAAACACCTCTCTCTCTCTCTGTCTCTCTCTCTCTGTCTCTGTCTCTCTCCGGGGGGTCGGGAAAGTCGGCGGCGATGTGCAGTGGAAGATCGCATTGCGATGTTGAACTGTTGTACGTGTGTATGATTGTAGAGTCCGGGATAGAGTGCACATTTCCCGAGTAAAAAAGGTGAGGAAAGGTTTCCGCTCTCACTGCCGCCACGTGGGCCACACACACTGGATGTGAAATGCAGCGAAATCTCTTCCCCCTCTTCTCACTCTCACTCTTGAGCCGCCGCAGAGCTTCGATAAGTGATGGCGTTGGCGGTGGCATTAAACCATAAATCACCGCAGCGTTTCTTGCCGGAGGCGAAAACCTCCTCCAACGAAGTCACCCCTCGTCAGCTATTTCTCGGCTGTCGCTGCCGCGTTGGGTTTCGACAGAGAGAGGTTTAAGGAACGTGCGGTGAGAGGACACTTTGGCAGAGCCGCAGCACTGCACCTGTTAGGCGTTGGCCATCACTTGTGTAAAATCCCTGACTCAGGCGGACCGTCAGTCCGGGGTTGGCAGCTGCTCAGCAACACACACACCTCCGAAAAGGGATTGGGTGGGAAGGGCTCTGAAGGATTCGACTTAACATTGCCTTTGACTTTGTTTAACCGCCCATCCGATTGCCTTGTGATGACCTGTGAGGAACACCGACCCCCCACTGGCAAACCCCCCCCACCCCCAGATTCCGACAAACGTTTGGTTGGATCACCAATAAAGTGCTTTTTTTTTTGCTGTCAGGCATTAAGAGTCGTCTTTTCAGGCTTATTTTGCCAACAAAATACACCATTGCTACTCTTTACAGTGATGCGCTTTGAGATGTTGTCCCCGTTGTTGTTGTTGTTGTTGATGCGGAAAATATAACAGATGCCAGGGTTATTATTTCAATAAAATAATAAATAGGTTTTGTATGTTATGTAGTGTCTTTTCACATTGAAACTTGCCTTAAAGCATTTCCCAAAGAGCAGTGGCCAATCTTAGGCATATCTATTTGCCGAGACTCTCCGTCCGAAGATTTGGATTAAGCAGTTGGTATTGAGTAAACTTGATACGTGGCATTGGACTTGAGCCTCAAGAATCTTGTTATGCAACACGTTGTCCTTTGTAAGTCAAATAGCTGACAAAGAAACTGCAAAGAGTGGGTTGTTGACAGCTACTGGAAGATATTACTGAAGATCTGAGTTTGTGAACTCATGTTTATAAACCCAGTGTTTGGCATCTACCCTGATTGGTATTCAGAGAGGTTCGCTGTTCGTTGGGACTCTGTCATTCCAACTGGTAGAAGCACCCCTCAGTGGGAAGGGATGTTTCTGAGCTGTGCTCAGTATGAAGGGTTAGATTGCTCTTGTGTGTTTCAATACATAGAATAGATGTATTTAAGGGAAAGCTAGATAGGTACATGAGCGAGAAAGGAATAGACGGTTATGCTTGAAGGTTAGTTGAGGATGGGCAGGAGGAGGCTCATGTGAAGCATAAACACCGGCATAGACCAATTGGGCCGAATGGCCTATTTCTGTGCTGTATATTCTATTGTATTCTAATGTATCATGCAGAGGAGGATGTTGACTAAAGACACAGTCAATGAGATAGATATTTGAGGAGGTTTTGAAGACAGTGAGAGAAAAATGAAAGGCGAGGAGATTTGAGGAGAAATTTCTGGTGGGTGGCTAAAAGTTTGGCCACTGGTGGTTGAAAGGAAGGAATGAGCAGCGCACCAACTCTTCAGATCACAGTTGGATGGTGATTTGTTACTTGAGTTTCAAACGATTTTCATTACATGGCAATATAGGTACTTTGAGAAAAGTGTGACCAAGATACAGGTGAGGAGCCCGAGTGAAGATGATACACGTTCCTGAATCATGGACTAATGGGTTATAATTCCACACCTTATCTGAAAAGGATTATCCCATGTGAACGGTGTCAAATTGTTTTTGGCAATTGAAGGAGCAAAAAACTATGTGGGAGGAGATCAACTTTTACTGACATTTTTGGCTTAAGGTGGAGACAGATGACTGTGCTTGACAGATAATAAGGACTCTCGGGGTGGGGTAATTACAAGCTGTGACTTTAAATGCAATGTTCAGTGTATGTTTGGTATTGGGATTTCTATAGTTGTTTGTTCCATGGGTGTTTTTTTTTACTTTCAAGTTTCACAACATTGACAAGAATAAGATTGTTGGATTTTGCAAAAGCAAATGTACTCTCATTGATTTTCATTAGAGCAATATAATGGTTAATAGGTAAAGGAAAAGTGCTAAACAGGCAAATGGTTTATTATGACAACAACAACTTGTATTTATCTGTTGCCTCACACAGAATAGTGTTTCAGAATACTGACTTGCCTGATTATCAAGCGCTCCTGGATGCTACCCTGCACAAAGAGCACTATTTAAATGCAAGTTGTTGTTGTGGTTGTTATTTGGCTTTTGACACTCGCCATTGAAATAAGTTGTATCAACCGTTTGCCGAAATGGAAAAGATTACAGCTGTTACTCTATCAACATTACCTCAAACACTTCTCCAGATTTTGCTTTTCTCCATGTTTCTAGTTCTGTGTTACAGTAACAATTGAACGAGAAAAAGAATTTTTCACGCACAAATCAGAATAAAAGGAAAACTGAATGCTAGAGATCTGGAATAAAAAAATACAGTGGGAAATCTGACAGTCCCACAGCCTGTATATCGGCAGCTGGGAAAGAAGAGAGGCCAAAGAGTCAGTTGACTCTCTTTCCCTTCTGATGAAGATTGTTCTTAAAATGTTATTAATCAATTTCATTTGCTTTCATTTGCTGTTTGCTTTGGTGTGGATTTCCGAGGTGTTTTCGTCTTATATTCCGGCGTTCACAGATTTCTCTTCACTGAAATCAGAGAAAATTTGCAGCTCAGAAGTTCCCCGCGTGGAGCTATCTGATGCATGGTAATCCCTTTCCCCCCTGCTTTTCCCGTATCCTTTAATACTGTGTTACTTTATCCTCTGGTCTCTAGCAAAATATTTATATTTTGATTAAAGCTCAAGAAATATTCAACCTCAAGGGGGGAAATTGAAGGGAACGTTTAAATTAATGCTATTGTATTACAAGTCTATCATTCATGCTCGCGCAAAATATTATTTTGCTGTGAGTGCTCTCTGAGTGTGGAGGCAATGCAAAAGTGTCAGGGGCTCAAAATGCAGCAGAACCTCCAGTTTGTCCTGTGTTTCAAACCTCCAGAACAATAGTTACTTTATGTGGAGGGTGGTGGCAATCTGTAACAGTTTGCCCAGGAAGGTGGTGGATGCAAATATCTTTAGTTTAAATATGGAATCAGATAGGTTTGTGATGGGAGAGAAGACACCATTCAGGTAAAAAAAAATAAACATCTTGAAGGATTTTATGGAATATAATTGATTAGAAATGAGAATGAATGTTGTTATATGGCAAATAGGGCAACTAGTCTGTATCAGCAACATCCCATAAACAGCAATGAGATGAACAGCAAATTCATTTCAAATTTAGGGGTAAATTTGGATGAGGAGGGGAATATTTGCCAGGATTCCATGTTTCTTTGGGATGGAAAGCGACGAGGAAATTATGTATGTGTGGGTGTCAGATCAGGTCAGGATTGGGTTTGGCCATGAAGCCTCTCCACCTGCTGCTTGAATAGGTTGCTGAAACTCTTCAGGCTCAGGGTAAGTTTCGACAATGTGTCTACCAACAATGGCATTTCTGTTGATGCAAGTCGACTGGAGCGAAACGGTAACTTACGTTGGACTAGTTCAGCCCCTGGCTGTGATGGCTCTCTACCCCAAAGACTCCTCTTCTCTCCCAGCTGCCGCTAGACGGGCTGCGGGACTGTCAGATTTCCCACTGTATTTTTTTTGGTTAAAGTTTTAGGCTTCCTGATTACTGTAGCAGCAGGTTTCATTGTCATTTAAACCTTGCCTAATGTGATCCCCTATGGAGATTGTTTACCCATATAATTCTGTAATACAATGTTTGGCCCATATTACTTGATGAAGTGTAACCTGAACCTCTCTGAAGGTTCCCAGAATAAATAATGTCTAATATGGCACTGACCCGTGCAGATCAGGAAAATCTTGGGTTCAACCCCTGGTCTGTGCTGAGTTACTTAATCTCAGCATACACAGTTGTGCAGACATTAGTTCCCTAACGAAGGCAAAACTCAAAGCAAGTTTCCATTTCTGGTCGATTTCCAATGAGCTGTTTGGAAATTGTGCATATGTAGATGTCAGGAGGGGCCCATGTTCGGTTTGGCTGTGATGTCCCACATTTGAATAGTTTTTGACACTCTTTAAACTCAGAATGGGTTTACATTATGGGTTTTCTGGGATTGGCATTTCTGTTGTAATGAATCAAACTGGAGTGATACAGGTGGTTTACGTTGATCTATCTTAGCCCCTGGATGCCTCGTGTCTTCTTATTGCCGGCATTCCCAGCTGCTGGATTTTCATTGCCAGCAGTTTTGTTCCATCGAATTGCTGAATGTTTGGTGTAGTTGCATCAAATACAAAGTGACATGCTTTGCAAGCGGATGTCATTGAGTGAAGGATTTGATCGCAGTATCTTCTGAGAGGATATGATATGCGACATTGGTTTCTGCAACTGGGTGCTGCAAAATAGCTGTAGGGGATGTGGAGAAAAAGCCACAAGCAAAGTTGGCTGATGTTCTGGTGCTGCTCCTGGCTTCCATTGCTGTTGTTTCATTAGCGAGAATAAATTTAAAAAGTTGTATTGAAGTATGATAATAATAATCTGTATTTTGTGGGCAGCCAATAACCAGTCATGGATTGAGTGAGCAAATTTTTTTATGATAATAGTTAGACTGAGTGTTGACTTTCAGAACAATAACAACAGTATATGATATTAGCTGAGATGGCTTCCAGGTGATGTACCTAGCAAAGGGAGAAAGGCTCTAAATTGTGATTGCTTATTGACAATGCTCCAGTTTACTTGGACCCTGCACTTTATTAGGGGGATTCTATTACTGGTGTAGAAAACATTAGCTGCTCTTTCCCATTGCAAATTACTACAGGCCCCACATTGAATTGTGCGTGTAGCAAGACTGCAACAATGATAAAGTTGGAATGAGAAAGGGCAGCAAGGTCACTGAGTTTTTTCCATTGCGTGGAGCTTTATTAGACTTGTTTTGTTTCTTTCCTGCCCTAGTTTAAGCCAGCTGGTTTTACATTATTTTGAATAAGTACTTGTGTCTCATTTGTAAGTATTTCAGCTGAGTCTTTGCTATGTCAGTCCATCAAGTAAGTTGCACTTTGTACCTAGCCTTCTCCGTTCAGTTCTCTATCTGCCACCCTGGTTCTCCAGTTAAACCAACAGCCCGAAGAGCCGCTGTCAGGCATCCTCCAAAGCTTCTCTGTAGCCGGTTACCAGGAAGTATCTTGGAGCAGCCTGGTGGAGGTATCGCTTCCTCCTGATAACTCCTCCCTCACTGTGCGAAGTACCTGCTTCTACTCAGTAACTTGCTTCCACTCAGTAGTTCAATGCTTTAGATTAGGGTGGTCTGACCTTTTGCCTGCCGTGGGCTGGATTCCCTATTTGAGAAAGCTCCGCAGCCACATACAGCATGGGCCAGCTGGCGGCCCACAGGCCACATCCCGCCTGTGACCCTTTCCAATATTCCAACCCGTTCCCTGCCTCCCTGGTGAACGTTCCACCCAGGGCAGTGGAAAGAGCTGGCCGTTGGAAGGATGCAGCGCAGAGAGCCTTTACTGCAGTCTATCAGGAAGGCAAATGCGACTCTTAACCACTGCATCCTAAGCAACCAACTGCCGGCTCCTACCACTGCCCTGGGCGAGGTTGGGGGGCATTCACCAGGGAGGGAGGGAATGGGTTGGGATGTTGGAAATGCCCTCGGGCCAGATAAAATCACCCGCCGGGCTGATGGCAGCCCGAGAGCCGCCTGTTGGACCACACAGGCTTAGATCATCCAGGCCATGGTGTAACACATTGGCCATGCTTTGTTTTATTTGTATTGTGCTGAGCTAACAATTTCTCAAGATAATGTTCTCTTAGTTCTACGAATAACTCATCCGCATCTCTTCATGAATTAAACAGTGATACATATTTTCCTCCTCCAACAACAACTATTTGCATTTATATAGCCCCCTTCACATGTGGTAGCATCTTGGAGCACTGAACAATGGTGGAGTTTGACGCTGAGCTGGGGTGAGAGGGAAGGTGATTGTAGGCATAGGTGAAAAGGAAGGTCCTTAGTACGATTTAAAGATGGGTAAAGAGGGGCCAAGGCGAGGGATTGAGATAAGGAGTTTCAGAGGTTCAGGAATAGTGGCTAAAGGCATAGCAGCCGATGGTGGAGCGGAGAACTCAGGGGATGTGCAAAAGGCCAGAGCCAGCTAAGTGAAGGGGGTGGTAAAGTGGGGTGTGAGCAAGTTGGAAAGGCAGGAAGGTGGTAGGGCACAAAGTGATTTGTAGGTGAGTATGAGGATCTTGAAGTTCATCCATTCTGCAAAAGAGAGCCAATGGAGCCTGACAAGGCCTGGATAATGGGAATGTGCAGTTTGGTTGCTTCTTTTTCAGTTGGAACAAATCTAGTTGCTGTAGATTCTCTTTGCAGTTATTTAGCGTACATAGGAAGAACATAAGAACAGGAAGAGGCCATTCAGCCCTTTGAGCATACGATCCAGTACATTTCTATATACCTTTCCTGATGTGTCTGAACTATTTCTGTGTGTTTTTCCGATTGCTCCATCTTTTCACTCCATTCTCTCCCTTCTCAAGTATTGTATTTAACTCATCTGATTTCACTTTATCATTGGAAGTTTATAAAGAAGATTGAGTTGATTACATGCCCCCACCCTTTGGAACTCCATCCCCCGGTCCCTTTGTCTTGCTCCCTTCCTTGCCTCCTTCAAAGCATGTCTTAAGACCCTCTTCTTTGACTGCGCATTCGGCCACTCTCCTACACTCCCTGCGCTCCACCCCCCGATCTCAAACCCCTCTGTGGGTCCAAATCCCTGAATGTCCAGCACATTGGGACGTCCTCCTGATGTGAAACAAATGTAATTTGTTGTTGTTGATTGGACTAGAAACTGTCTTGAATATAGAAAGCAGACTGTGATGTTAAATGGAAACATCTGTAACTGGGAAGCAGTGAGTTTGTTCTGAATCTGTTTACATTGACATGAATATGGAAGAGAGAGCTATATCTTGTAATGTTATAACATTTGGTAAGACTAATAAGTAATCAACATAAGGGAAAACAATTGCATTCAGATTAAATCAGACGGATAACAGGAATAGCAGGTGATAGTTTAACTTGGATAAATGCAGTCTTTTGCTCAGACTGATTATTTTGAACAATTGAAAAAATTCAATCCTATCGAGAATTTGAATAAATGAGCAGGAAGAGGAAACAAAAAAACATAAAATACAAGCACATAATGAATAGGTATCTATCGGTAAGGGTAGAAAAATGAACAACTGGATATGCTGAATCAATATTATATTGGTCTAGTCAATGTGAAGCTTATCAACAAGGTAATCGAATACCAGGGCACATCTGAAGAGCAGTCAGTTGCAAGTTGAAACAAGTTATTTTATCCCTATTTAATTCATTTAGAATATTCTGCGCAGCTTTGGCATCTCTACTTTGAAAGGAACATTGACTCATTATAGAAAGTTCAGGGAACGGTGACCAGGATGATTTTAGAGTCCAAGCTTTGAAGGAAGATTCAAAAGAACATGTTTTCAGTGAATGAAAAACAAAGGGGAAACAAAACAAAGAGGGGTATTGGATATGGCAGACAATTGCTCTTCACTTGCTCTTGCAAAACCAGTAGACATAAATGTAAAATTATCAAACATCAAGCAAGACTTTCCTGCAGAGTAACGGATGCATGGAATAGATTTCCAGCAAACATAACTAATTATTTTTCTTGAATGTTTGACTGTCTGTAGGAAATGACTAGTTATGTGGGGTTGGCTACTTCTCCCAGGGACTAGCTATCACAGTTTGACTGAATATTATTTGCTATTTTATTTTTATTGAACTAAAAGGAAAATGTATTGATATTTGGAAAATGATTTCCAGTGTGTTTGAAATGCTTATTGAGTGATGTACTAATGTATCAAAATTAGTGTGTTTTTAATTGCAATTTCTTTCCTTCTTTGAAGATTCTGAATGTAGTCACTGAAGTATAGATTTTATTTAGAATATTGTCTCTTGTCATTTTTTGTCCATCTTTGTTTTATCCTGTGTGTTTTGTGACTGTGATTGAAACTTAAAAAATATACTCAGTCTTTACATTTTACAGCAATCTCTGTGAAGCAGTTTGAGATGTTTTGATGTACTAATGCATTCTATCAGATGTAAATATTACATTTATTATTATATTTACAATCCTTTGTGAATCCAAGTTGCGAATATTGCATTTTCTATCCCAATGGTTTGATAACAAAATCGACACTGTGTCTGGATGCAGTTAGTCTAATAATGGCCTGCGGGTATCTACTTAGCAGATCATTTCAAGTACTTTGCTCAAATATGGCTGATGGGGAGATCACTTTTCAATGAATGAAGATAATGCTTATAGTAATTCCCTCAGATTAAGAACCCAGTTGCTATAACTGAAGAACAAATATAATTTAATTTATATTAATTAAATAAAATTAATTGTTTAATTAAAACATTTTTTAAAAAAAAATACAATTTAATCTACATTCATCTAGCGACTTTGACATCAGGGGAATGTCAATTTGGTTGGATTCACCCTCCTGAGAAGATTATGGCACAACAACCCCGGATAATATCAGCTGAGTTCAGTGGAGGATGTGGGCAGTATCTTTACACCCACATGCCCTTATTTTCACCAAATTGCCAGATAAATATATTACTGAAAAGGAAAGAATGTATAAAAAGTTATATAGAAAAAGTGTGCTGTATATATATTAAAGGAAGAAGAGTTATTTAAATATCTGCATCTTCAGCTACCCTCCAGCCACGATGTCAGGAAAGGCTCGATAGTCACAGATTGCATATAAACTTGAATGAAATTTCAATTGAACTTTAAGCACAGCACACGGAACCTGATAGGAAAATGTTGAATTAACTGAGAGATGAAAGTCAGGCTGTTATTGTGGCTGACATTGACAATCATGCCGTGAAATGGGAAACTTAACCTAAAACCTATTCTTGAACTAAAAAGGTTTAATAGCTTATATGTCAGGATGGCTCATTTGGTAGTACTCTTACATCTAGAGCAGACGATTATGGGTTCACGTCCCACATTGGAACTTGAGCTTATAGTGTAGGATGCTGCTGTAGTACAATATAGTACAGTACAGTGTGTGGCAGCCCTGCATTGTCAGAGTCGTCATCTTTTGGTTAAAACCAGAAGAGGAAGGGAGTTTCCTGGACAACAATCCCGCAAATAAAACTCACTCTATGGCTGTTTGTGGAACACTTCTGCACACAAATCGGCTGCCATGTTGGCCCTCAAAATACACATAGTCACTCCACTTTCCAATACATCGCGTGAAGCGCTTTGAGACGTCTTGATGATGTGATAAGGCGCTATATCAAGTGCAAAGATTATTATTTATTTATAAGCAGGGTCTATTAGAAACCGTTCTTTTCAGTAAAGCAAGAAGCCATTCAGGCCCTTGTGCCACTGGTACCTTTATTATCACCGTTCATTATTAATTCCACTTTCCTGCTCTTTCCTCAAACCCTTAATAATGTTACTTCTAAGGTGCCTATCTGATTCCCTTTTGAATTGTTATATTGATTCATCCTCAATAACCACTTGTGGTATCAGATTCCAAACCCTTTGAGTGAATAAATCCCTTCTTTTAAATTTTTTAAAATTCTTCTGCTAAAATCCTCTTGCCATTAATATCCCAACAAAGGAAATAGTTTTTCCCATTTAGATATGTTACTTCAGAATAATAGATCACAAGATTGGTTCAGATGAAGAAGGCGCTTTGGCCCATTTATCTCATCCTACCAGAAGACCAAACCTATCGTCCTCCCATCACAGCATCAAGCTCATTTTTAAAAGAGTCCAGGGTCCTGGCTTCATACGTGATGTTTGTCCAGAAATTGCCTTGTACTATCCTGAACCCTTGCTCTCTTGTTTTGCTGCCCTGAGATATCTGAAAGTATTGTTTTGAGTTTATTTTCTCAATTGCATTTAAAATCTTATATACCTGTACCTCTACAGTGTTCCCTCTTAGATGTCACTTAGCAGAAGAGTCAAATTGTTGCTTATAGTTCATTCCTCTAACACTAGGCATCATTCTCGTTGCTCTTCTGCACTCCCTTTACGGCGTCTCACAGTGATCTGAATTGTACAGGATGCTGGACTCATTTAAAAAACATGTAATGCTTTGATGGGAGGACGTTAAGTTGGGTATTCTGGTTGGATGAGATAAATTGGGCCAAAGGGTCATCTGAACCAATCTTGTAGTCTGTTATTCTGAGTACTCCAGTGTGGTCTGACCAGAGCATGATATGTCTTGAGCAGGACTTCTGGTCGAACTGAACTGATTTGGCAACATAACCCAACATCTTGTTTGGCTTGTTTATTGCTATCTCACACTGTTTTGACATGGTGAGTGATGAGTCAATTAACACCCTCAGGTCTCCTTCAGCTTGCCCTTTAGCAGGGTCTCCCATCCATGGAGTATATGGGTTTCTATTCTTACGTCCTATATGTTGTACATTGCATTTATCTCTATTGAACTCCATTTGCCAGTAGTCAGCCTATCCCCACATCCTATCAAGCTCTCTTTGTAAGACTTTTGCTGCGTCTTCTGAATCCACAAATTCCTCCCAACTTGGTTTCATTTGCAAACGTTGGTTATTAAACACATGCAGAAGCTATTGAGTCATTTGAAAATTAAGAAGGGTTACAGGAACCACCCCACAAAATCCACAAGCAACACAAGATATGGTATGAGCATAAGCCAATGAAGCATCTCATTGTTATTGTTTCCTTTGTACTGTCAAGGTCATAAATCATAATCTTCAGGACATGCTCGACTGGAAAGAGGGATGGGCAAAATGCCTACTTGGAAATAATTTTTGTACTAAGTACTAGTGATATTCAAGGTGCCGCCATTATCTTTATGTAAGTCAAAGACATTATAGTAAGACAGGTTTATTTGATATTCTCAAATATCTGTGTGAGATATTTGTGTGAAATATTTAAGGGACTCTGAGTATCTGAAATCAAAATGAAACACTAATTTAGGAAGTAGTATGAAATGTGCGAACCATATGAAATAGCAGAACTCTCAAATATCAAAAAGATGTCTGAATCTGAGTCAGTGCAACAGCTTTGGGGATTTAGTGGATTAATTTATTGATCTGTTGATGAGCACATTTATCTTTCGTTAAAATTCAATAAATAGAGAATTAAAAAATAATACTTCTGAACTCCCAGAGGAAGTCGTTGTGACAGTTTGTTTTCTTTGTATTACTATTGCAGTAAAAGAGCAGTGTTGGTGCTACAGAATGATCCACATTACCATCAGCGACGCTCATACAGCAGTGAAGATGAGGCATGGAAGTCGTTCCTGGAAAACCCCTTGACTGCGGCCACCAAAGCCATGATGAGCATCAACGGTGATGAAGATAGTGCCGCTGCTCTGGGGTTACTCTATGATTATTATAAGGTAATGAAACCAGGCACATAATGTGAGATATTCATGATGTCGGTAAATGCCAAGGACATGTATCGTTGTTGGGTGGGATGAGGCATACTGTTTCCTATGTTGTATAAAATGACTGAGATCCTCTGGGACGATGTTGCGTTAGGTCATCATAGAAGCTACACAGGCCTGGGCTAACCTTCAGCAACCAAAGAATAGCAACAACAAATTTGCATTTTTTAAAAATATGTTGCATTTTGCTGATTGAATACACAGTCAAATCCACTTTACAGAGTATTCTGCGAAGTGCTATTAGATGTTGCAACGATATCTCAAAGCGGTGCTATATCAAATAAAAGTATTATTATTTTTATTATATAGTGCCTTTGACATCGGGAGAATGTCCCAAGGGGCTGGGATATATGATAGTCAGTATCATAGAATCTTATATCACAGTAGCAGACAACAACAACACAATCACATTTATATAACACCTTTCATGCTGGAAGGACGCTTTTTTTCTGTGTGCACCTTAAACTCTTTGGTTTTGTTCTGCCAGAATAACTGCATGCAATAAGGAGTTTCTTGCACTTGTTACTGAACTATAGGCTGCAGCTAGAAATAAATTAAAGTTGCAAATGGGTGGAACGTAGGTTGCAGACACCCTCCCCAGCCGACACACTAATACATACCTCAGCCAGGAATGGGGCCTGGCCTGAAAGTCTAGCCCACTCCCAGTTTTAAGAATCATTATTTTTCTTGAAATAAATAGCCCTCCCCAATCGCGACCCCCAGTTCGGGTCGAAAACATTGACTGGCCAGCGCCTTGGGATGTCCTCCTGACGTGAAAGGCACTATACAAATGTAATTTTGTTGATGTTAAAAAAAACATTTGCGATGGGCTTCCCTGATGACTCAGTTATAGTGAATGATCTGACAGGTGTGGCACTGAGACATACAACAACAACTTGCATTTATATAGCACCCCTCATGCAGGATAGCTTCCCAGAGATCTCTACAGAGGCAGTTGGGAAGTTATAATAATCCTTGCATTTGATATAACGCCTTATCACATCTTCGAGACATCTCAAAGTGCTTCACAGAATATACTGTAAAATTAATTGACTATATATTTTGTGGGCGAAATACGGCAGCCAATTGCGTACAGCAGTGTCCCATAAACAACAAGATTACATTTGATAGCGCCTTTCACATCGGGAGGACGTCCCAAGGCACTGACATAGTCATGGATTGAGTAACTACATTTTTTTAAAATGATTGTTACTATTTTTTTGAAGGGATTTATTACCCCCAGAAAAGTAATCCACCAATCGACTAACAACCAGGTTTGTATGTACTGCTAGGTTCTCAGCATCCATTCCTGGCCTGTTAGCTGATCTCAACTAGGCAAGGAGTTGGGGTGCTATAATTAGCTTCAGCTAGAAAGGGAAAAGCAATCAGCCAGGATTGGGGATAGAAAAAAAGCTGTAGAATAGGGTTCCTTCCCCTGATACATTGAGCGCTGATAGAAGCTTGGGATGAGAGGAGGATCAGGCCCTCCTGTGATGCCTCCCACCTACCTCCCACCCCCCCCCCCCACCCCATTTCCATGGATCAAATAGACAATTCACTATCAAGGTGCCCACAGGAAGAATGCTCACTTTGATAAAATACTGAAGGATATTTTACTCACATGAAACCAAATGGCAGTAGGAGTTCTTATCCCCTGCATAGGAGAGGAGAACACAGGATTTGTTTTCTAAGCTCTGATTATTTGCAAATTTTGTAGATGTGCATAGATTATAATGTGGTTGATCATAAGCTTAAGTTAGCGATTCTGCTGCCAACAATGCATGCCGTTCCTTTATGGCAGAACTGGTTTGTTTTGTCAAGCGTCAATCATTGCGTATGATTCACTAAGGGAAATCACAGTAAGGTGCAAATGTAAAAGGCCTGGGAAAAATCTGTTTGTTTTTTATTTAAACTAAAATATTTTTTCTTCTATTTTCCAAGTTTCTCTTCTTTTTGTGTAATTTTAATGAACTATTTCTCCCAAAACATAGTAGAATTACTATACATTTGGAAGCTCGGGATATATTTAAATTTTCAGCAAATTGGAGATTCCCATCTCTTTCTTGCCAGTTGTGTGAGTAGAGAGTGACTAATGTATTCTCTTCTCTTGGTCAAGAAGAACTTCTCCTGTCTGATCTTTCTTCTTTGCAGTAACATTATTGTTCCCCCTACCATCGGTGGCCGGGCCTTCAGCCTCTCAGCCCCTTGGCTCTGGAACTCCATCCCCCAGTGCCTTCGCCTTGCTTCCTCCCTTTCCTCCTTCAAGGCTGGTCTCAAGACCTTTCTCTTCGACCGTGCCTTCAGCTCCCCTCTCGACTCTCTGCCCCCTCCTCGCTCCCTCCCTTCACCCTGACCATTTTCCCCCTGCTCGGGTCCCGACCCAACTGTCCGGCGCCTTGGGACGTCCTCCCAACGTGAAAGGCGCTCTATAAATGAAATCTTGTTGTTGTTCCACACAGGGTCATTGCTTTTGTAGAGAAGAGGCAGATACAGGTATGCAATAGTCTACAAAGAGCAAACTCCTTCAGGGTCGTGGAGTAAACAGAATGTATTATACGATTTATAAGTTAGAACAAATATTTGTAAATGTGTCACTCTGAGTCCATGAATTTAGAGCACAACATCAGTGCACCTTAACTTCAATATTGCTCAAGTGTCAATGTCCTTGATTACATTGTGAGAAGGAAAGGCAGTAAAATGTGTTATAATAATAATCCTTGCATTTGATGTAGTGCTTTAACACGTTGTTGAGAAGTGTCAGGTTCTTAGAATGGATAATCACTTGAGTACAAGACATTGGCATGACTGATTTCCCATAGTCTTTTCTGAGAAAGACCAAATTTTATGAAAATGAATGGGATAAAAGGCAATGTATATAGAATAGTTTGCATCATAGCTAGAGGCTGTGAGTGACATCTGGGTAGTGTGACAGTTGGTTTTGCCTCAGCATTTAAATTAAACATGTTGCATTGATAAACGATGGCTAATCAAACTGCATATCAATGTGGCAGTGGAATGTCGAGGCAGTTATGCTTCATGTACCAGTGGAAGTAGAGTAATGGTCACCCAGCAGTACTGATGCCCAAAACAATGACACTCCCGGGTCAGATGAAACCAACTCAAACTTTTTGTCCTACTTTTAGGTTCCCAGAGACAAGAGGAATATGCCACCTGAAAAATATCCCATTGCTGACTCAGAGCACAATAGAAGGTAAAAGGGAATAGTTATCTTAATTTAAGATATGTGTTATTAACAATTTTGTAAATGTTGGACTCCAGATTGTAAATTGTTTGTGCCCCTCCATACTCTTGTGCAGAGTTTATTTGCATGTTTTTTGGATATCTTTAGTACAAATGCAATGATGGTGAGCAGTGCTAAAAGAGCTTCTTGATAAGAAGATTACACCATATGGGATTAAATGGCTTTTAATGGAAGAACAGTATCTTCAGTGGCATACAACAAGGAGTGAATGGGACCTTAAACCTGAATTGAGTCAAAAATTGTTGTCCACTCCTCCTGTATCTGCACTCTGTACACGTTACTTTTTTTTAAACTTGTGTTATTATCTTCAGGCTAACTATAAGACACACTGACTCTCAGAAAGATTTGCTTATGGAAATATTCACTGTATTCTATGAAACATTTTTTAGATGTTAGCCTGCTCAGTTGGTACCACACTCATCCTTAAATCAGAACGTTGTGGGTTCAAGCCCCACATAATCTTAGCTGATACTCCAATGCAGTGCGGGGGATGCATGGCATTGGTGGAGGTACCGTCCTCAGATGAGACGTTAAACCAAGATCCTGCCTGCCTGTTCATGTGGCCGTTAAAAATCCAATTGCCCCACTCGAAAAAAGAAGAGAGTTTCTCCTGGTGTCCTGGCCAACAATTACCCCAATAAAATTGCTCATTCAGTTAATGGCTGTTTGTGGGACATTTCTGGCACAAATTAGATGCCACATTTTCCCACAAAACACACAATCAATCCACTTTACATTATTTCCTGTGAAGCACTGCGAGACTTCTCTCTGACGTGAATTGCGTTATATCAAATGTAAGGATGGTTATTATTTTTTATTGTTCGTTCAACTTTTGATGTTTGTGGGACTTTGCTAACGCAAATAACTACCACAAATACCACAAAAGGAATTACAATACTTGACAGTAAAATTGCCAGTGATGCTTTGAGATGTTTCATTCTGATAACCGTACATATAATGTTCTTTTGTACATGAAGCCTGAGTGGGGTGGGTAGAGTCTGTGAGCCAAACTGCACATGGTGATTTCACTGGCTTTTCTGGTGCTATCCTATATTTATGAAGCTTCTGTGAAAATAAGAAGTTGTGAATATGTGGCTACCATCTTTTGAATACATACAAAAGACTCTGTGTTCCAAAATTATACAAGGAATGATTACCATACAACATGTTGTTTGTCCAGCCGTTGAACCACAGAAATTTAAGGCACAGATGAAGGCCATTCAGTCCATTCATCCCAGGCTTGTGCTGGCTCTTTTGAGAACAGTCTTTTCAATCCCATTTACCTGCCTTTTCCCCATACCCTTTGAGTTTACTCCTTTTTGGATATTTATCTGGTTCCCTTTAATATGGATTCAGCCTCAACCACTGCTACCGACATTCCATACCTTAACTACTCTATGTGTGAAACCATATCTCCTTAACCTCCCCTGGCTTGTTTGCTATCTTAAATTAATGTCCTCTAGTCACTAACTCAGTGACTGGTGTAAATGATTTCTCCCCTATTGACTATTATTAAAAAAAACATAATTTTAAAGAGTTCTATCAATTTTTTTTTAATTTTACTTCCTTTTTACCAACAGAAAGATGCCCAGTTCCTCCAATCTCTGCTCATAGGCCAAACCACTCATCCCTGGTATCATCCTAGTATCTCTATTGGCTTGACATCTTTCTTAAAGTGAAATGACCAAAACTGGACATAATATTCTAACTGCGGGCTAACTAACGATTCATATAAGTTTAACATTATCTCTTTGATTTAATATTCCATACCCCTATTTATAAAACCTAGGATTTGTTTTGCTTTCTTAACAACTTTATCATCTGCCTTCCCACCTTTAAAGATTTGTGTATACTAACCCCCTAAGTCCTTCTACTCTCCCACTCCACTTACTATTTTACCACCTGGCAAATACTGTTGAATCCGTCCGATCCCATTGGCTTGTAGAGGTGAGGCTATGCCTACACCTCCAAGTCTCATTGCCAGGCTGCTCATCATCAATACTGCCAGGAATTACTGTGCACATCCTATCAAGTGTATCTCCACAGTATCTGTTCAGGCCCAAGGAGCTCCCCACCATAATAACCATAGTAATAATAATCATAGTAATCCTTATATTTGATATAGCACCTCATCACATCATCAAGACATCTCAACGTGTTTCACAGGATACACTGTAAAGTGGATTGTCTGTATTTTGTGGTGAAGTGCGGCTTATATGATATTAAAGCCTAGAGAATAATTTCTGAAATTAAGTTCTATTAACGCTTAGTCTACTCAATTTTTTAAAAAATAATTTGCTCCCATTCTCTCTGATTGTAGGCTGTTCACCACCATGCACCCTTCTAGATCAAGGAGGGCAGGACGGTCTGGTATGCAGACGTCTTCACAATTGCCACAAATGTTGCATGGCAATCGTTCAGAGGAAGGAGCAATTCACCCTGGGTAAATTGGGCAGCTACCTCTCTCCTCCCCTGTGATAAAATGCTTTTTTTATTACAGAATGCTCCATTTAGAAAATACATCATTTTTATAAAATATCCAACTTACACCTGCACAATAAACACAATCACTATACTTTATAGCAGTGGTGGCCAACCTTTATGGTCGAACAACAAAATAAATGTTCTTGATTGAATATTTCTTGATGTATGTGTAGTCCTGTAGCTTAATGGTTAGAGCACTCGCCTCACAAGCGAGAGACCTGGGTTCGATTCCCGGTAGGGCGAAACGTTGCACAAGTTTCCTTACTCCACACACCTCTGTTTACCTAGCAGTAAGTAGGAAGTTGGTTGTTAGTTGATTGGCGGATCGCTTTTCTGGGGATAGTAATACTTTAAAAAAAAATAATAGTCACTCAATCCATGATTGTTTGTGGGACACTGCTGTGCACAATTGGCTGCTGCGTTTCGCACACAAATATAAAGTCGATTCATTTTGCAGTATATTCTGTGAAGCGCTCTGAGACATCTAGAAGACATGATAAGTGCTGTATCAAATGCAAGGATTATTATTAAATCAAGAAATGTCCAACAAGAAACAAAATGAAAACACACTACCAATCGAACACGGACTTACTTAGACTCGCAAATGTTCAACAGCAACAAGATTACACTTGTATAGCGCCTTTCACGTCGGGAGGACGTCACAAGGCGCTGAACAGTGTACAGTATTTCAGATCCGTGCTGGGGTCACGGGGGGAGAGGGGAGGGGAAGGGGGGTGACTGATGGCAAGGTCGAATAAGAGGGTCTTGAGGCAGGACTTGAAGGAGGCTAAGGAGGGGGCGAGGTGTAGTGATTGGGGGATGGAATTCCAGAAGTTGGGGGCAGAGTGACTGAAGTGCTCTCCTGCCAATGGTAGGGTAGGCAGGTCAGGGGACGTGGAGCAGGCCAGAGCCGGCTGAGCGGAGGGAGCAGGCGGGTAGGTAGGGGGTTAGGACGTCGCAGATATAGGGTGGAGCGATGGCTTTGTAGGTGAGGACCAGGATCTTGAAAGATCCTTTCAAGGGGGACTACGTCTTGTCGGCCCCGCTGGTCACTTCCGGCCCTTGAGCCTCTGGCCTCAACATTGATTTTAACCAAAACACAAAGTACTGCAGATGCTGGAAATCTGAAAAACAAAACGGAAGTCGCTGGGAACACTCAGCAGGTCAGGCAACATCTATGGAGAAAGGAAAGTGAGCCAATGTTTGAGGTCCTCGAACTCAGTTCTGACCTGAAACGTTTCCTTTCTCTCCTTTCTTCATAGATGCTGCCTGACCTGCTGAGTGTTCCCAGCGACTACTGTTATTGGTTTTAACCACTTCAGACCTTAAACACAGCCTTCTCTCAGCTTTGCCTCTCCCTCTCCCCTATAACGATTCACACATCCTCTGGGTCTTAGACGCAGCTTTTCTTTTTATAATCTCCCACTCCATCAACACCTCTGACCTCATCATCTTCTGTCCTCCATATAAACTTTTTCTTTGTCTTTGTTTCCCTGCCCCCCTTCTCTGCTTGTCCTTATAATCTGCTTCCTTTCAACATCCCCAAGTTCTGACGAAAGGTCATTGACATGAAACATTAACTCATTTCCCTCTCTCCATAGATGCTCTCTGACCTACTACATGTTCCCAGCAACTTCTGTTTTTGTTTCAGATTTCCAGCATCTGCAGTATTTTGCCTTTTTTAAAAAATATATATTATTTGTGGAGTCCTGTAGCTCAGTGGTTAGAGCACTCGCTTTGCAAGTGAGAGACCTGAGTTCAATTCCAGGCAGGTCAGGGCGAAACCTTGGGCAAGTTTCCTTACTCCACACGCCTAATAATAATCCCTCCAAAAACCAAAAACAATAATTAAATTGGTCATTTTCAATCTACGACTGTTTGTGGGACATTGCTGTGCGCAATTGGCTGCCGCGTTCGCCCACAAATATACAGTCAATTCACTTTACAGTGTGTTCTGTGAAGCGCTTTGGGACGGCCTCCCGACGTGAAAAGCGCTATATCAAATGCAAGGATTATTATTATTATTATTATTATTTGGTATGTTTAAGACAGGCAGACAGACCCATTCGTCTTTCTGTCTGTCTGTCCACAGATTCTTGGGAACTAAAGGGATTGATTGATTTATCAAATGCAAGGATTATTATTATTGAAGAAAATTGAGAGAATGTAAGAAAGGGAAGTAGTAGGTTTCAAATGGTGGAAGTCGAATGAATGAATGACCACTTGTTCCTACACATGAATCAGTGCTACTATTACTGTATTACAATATGTTCAGATTGTCTTCTCGTCTTTCTCAGGAACTGTATACAGTCAGCAGCAGTTCCCTCAGGGATCTCCACTGCAGACAGCCGAGTGCAACATCTAAAGGTTTTACCTGTCAACATAGTAATGCCTGACAACCAGCTAGAACACGACAAAACACACCGGTTTACAGTCCCCGATACCACTGTAACTGTCTCTCTCGCAACCATTCCCAGCCATTCTATCAAAACGGAAATGCACCCGAATTCCTTTTCAGTCGGTCCCCCCCTAGGAATGTACTGCACGGGGCCTTCTGAACGTGCGGTAATCTATGACAACTTCACCTCACCCATGCCATCTTCACAAAGAAGAACTCCAGACACCACCTTCACAGAGACATACAAGGAAGGAGCACAAGAGGCAAGTCATGGTTACGCTTTTTCTACTCTCTGTGTTGAGAGTTGTGAAGTCTTGTAGCTTATTGGTTAGAGCTCTCGCCTGACAAGCAAGAGACCTAAGTTTGATTTCCCAGTCAGAGTGAAATGTTAAGCAAGTTTCCTTACTCCACACGGCTGTTTACCTAGCAGTAAGTAGGAACCCGGTTGTTAGTCGATTGGTGGATCACTTTCCAGGGGTAATAATCCCTTCAAAAATAAATAAATAAAAAATGCCCACAAGATATAGTCAATTCACTTTACAGTATATTTAGCTCAGGTGGAGTCCTGTAGCTCAGACGTTCGAGCACTCACCTTGCAAGTGAGACATCTGGGTTCAATTCCAGGCAGAGCGAAACCTTGGGTAAGTTTCCTTACTCCACACGCCTAATAATAATCCCTCCAAAACAATAATCCATGACTGTTTGTGGGACACTGCTATGCCAATTGGCTGCTGCATTTCGCCCACAAATATATGGTCAATTCACTTTACAGCATATTCTGTGAAGCGCTTTGAGACATCTAGAAGATGTGAAAAGCTCTATATCAAATGCAAGGATTATTATTATTCATTTGCAGAGAATGGGTGTGGATAAAAATAAACAACTAATTTTCAGTTTCATTCCCCCTTTTCCTTGAAGAGATAGATGAGCATTCTGTTTTCAAGCCTCCAGCACTTTTATTCTGAGACGGCTGACGGTTGGCTTTGCTCTGAATTTATCACCCCTCACCCCACTGTAGTGAGCAGCTGGAATCTGCTAGGTGCCCCCACACATCAGCATGCCTTAGATCACAAGATCGGTTTGTAGGAAGAAAGTCCTTCATTCCATCTGATCATATCCCTCCAGAACCTCCCCACCTACTATTCCCCCATCACAGGATCATGCTGTTTTTTTTTAATTGTCTGTTGTCCCAGCCTTAACCACCCTTCCTGGCAACCCAATCCAGTTATTAATTATCTTCTGGGTAAAGAAGTACTTCCTGGTGTCTATGCTGAAATTGTCCTTTGCAACTCTAAACCGATGACTCAGGAACACAATGAATGAAGCTCAGTGTATTAAACCTCACTGACCTGTGCACTCCCTCAACTCTGCAGGCACCTGACTGCTCCTCTATTGGCAGTCACCTTCAGCCTCTATCTTGGCTCACTCTCTCTGCTTGAAAAAACACGTGCACATATTCAAAACCTCATGCACTCCCTGAAAAAGAGACAAATTGACACTCAGTTGAAAGCGAGTTTGAAGTCTGTAAGGATAATTATAGACACAACAACAACAAGATTCCATTTATAGAGCGCCTTTCATGTCGGGAGAACGTCCCAAGGCGCTGTACAGCTGGGTCAGGACCTGAGCAGGGGGGAAATGGTCAGGGTGAAGGGAGGGAAGGGAGGGAGCAAGGAGGGGGTAGAGACACAGGTTAATGCTTCATGGGACAAGATGGTTCTTATCCAATGTATTCCTATATTCTTGCACTTTTCCAACAGGTGTATGGGTTCACTAATGATCAAATGCGAATGGCCACCATGGGTTCAGAAAACTACGGCTTTGATCGAATTGGGTATGTAATCAAAACCCTGCTTTGGATTTTACCATGTGCACGTCTAGTTTCTACATATTCTACATGTGGAGTCCTGTAGCTCAGTGGTTAGAGCACTCGCTTTGCGTGTGAGAGACCTGGGTTCGATTCCCGGCAGGGTGAAACCGTGGGCAAGTTTCCTTACTCCACACGCCTGATAATAATCCCTCAAGAAAAAAAAACAATAATAAATTGGTCACTTCATTCCATGACTGTTTGTGGGACACTGCTGTGCGCAATTGGCTGCTGCGTTTCGCCCACAAATATACGGTCAATTCACATTACAGTCTTCTATGAAGTGCTTTGAGACATCTAGAAGACGTGAAAAGCGCTATATCAAATGGAAGGATTATTAGTATTATATTTATCATTAGTAATTTAAAACTTTTCCAGTGACTTCATAACAATTTCAAGTCTAAAATAAAGTAAAGCCTTGATCCATAGTATCCATCTCCACTATCCAAATGACAGGGATAACACAGCTTTTCCTTCCACAGCTTAAACCCTATTGTTTGCATTGCCGTACTTGCCTGTTTCAGTTTATAATAAAGTATCCATCTCGCCCATTTCCTTGCTTCCTTCAAGATCCGTCTCAAGACCCTCCTCTTCTACTGTGCCTTTGGTCACTCTCCTAACCCTACCCTTCACTCCTCCTGATCCCAACCTCCAGCTCGGGTGCGGATCCCTAACTGTCCAGCGTCTTGGGACTCCCTCACGACGTGAAAGGCACTCAACAAATGTAATTTGTTATTGTTTCTTGTAATGAATTACAGGGACGTTCTCTCAATTTTTCACGTTAATTATTTCAAAGAGTAAATAACATGCATTTAGAATATAAAGAGCGAGATAAATGTTCAGGCATTTCCTGTGAAGCACTTTGAGATGTCTCTGCGACGTGATTAGGCACTATATCAAATGCTGGGATTATCATTATGATTATTATTATAAGTCTGAGTGAAATAAAACAATGTCTTACAATAGAATGCTGCTGTATGATACTATCTTCTGTTTTTTAACATAGAACGACATTTGAATATGCTTTGGAAGCCTCCAAGTCCCTGAAACAGAAAACAGGGGATGGGACCATGTCCTACCTGAACAAGGGTCAGTTTTATCCCATCCAGCTCAAAGAAATGGGCCCCAACAAAGATATCCATCAACCAGTGAGCAAAGTTCGGGTAAGTGGTTAGTGGTTATTTTCAGTTCTCAAAGAAATCTGATTGTCTATAAATAATTATTTTGACAGCTGAATGCATAACATTTTCATTTGTTTCTCAAAAGAACTTTTAAAATTATTCATGCATGTTTAGATATATAATAACATTTAGTGTACAATATATTTAGTATATAATAATAATCCTTACATTTGATATAATGCCTTGCCACGTCATTGAGATGTCTCAAAATGCTTCACGGAATATATTGTAAATTCGAATTCAAGATCCTCATCCTCACCTACAAGGCCATTCATGGCCTTGCTACCTCCTACCTCTCCGACCTACTATCCCCCTACTTACCTGCCCGTACCCTCTGTTCCTCTGGCTCCGGTCTGCTCCATATCCCATGCCCTAACCGCCCTACCATCGGTGGCCGGGCCTTCAGCCTCTCAGCCCCGAGGCTCTGGAACTCTATCCCCCAGTGCCTTCGCCGCCTCCTCCCTTTCCTCCTTCAAGGCCGGTCTCAAGACCTTTCTCTTCGACCGTGCCTTCAGCTCCCCTCTCAACTCTCTACCCCCTCCTCGCTCCCTCCCTTCCCTCCCCCTGACCATTTCCCCCCTGCTCGGGTCCCGACCCAACTGTCCAGCGCCTTGGGACGTCCTCCCGACGTGAAAGGCATTCTATAATTGAAATCTTGTTGTTGTTGTAAAGTGAATTTACTGTATATTTTGTGGGTGAAAATATAATTTACAATGAATCCAGATAGGAACAATCCACTTGGTGTGATTTGGTGCTTCTTGCCTGAAGACTATGTTGTGTTGAGCTTAGGACAAAGGACATTACTTTCTTCCTATGAAAGACATGTCCTGGGAGAATGTCATTTGTGTAATCTTAACAAGTAACTGGATTTCTCTTCTACTTTTAGAGTGTCGTTATGATTGTATTTGGTGATGATAAATGCCGTGAGGAGCAGCTCAGACACTGGAAATATTGGCATGCCCGGCAGCACACTGCCAAGCAGCGCTGCATTGACATTGGTATGAAGCTCTTCCTTCTGTTGCGGTTAAACACAAACTTGCATTTATATAGCATCCTTCACATGGGGAAGTGTCTTGGAGCGCTCAACAACGGTGAAACTTGATGTCGATCCAGGGAGTGTAGGGAGACGACTATAGGCACAATCGAAGAGGAAAGTCTTCAGGTGTGATCTGAAGGCAGACAGAGAGGGAGTCAGGCAGAAAGTTCCAGGGTCTTGGGCTATAGTGGCTGAAAGCACGGCTGCTGGTGGTGGAGTGGAGGTGACAAGGGATGTACCAGCTGAGCAAAGGGTAGAGGAGTGGGGCGTAAGCAGGTCAGAGAGGTAGGCAGGTGGCAAGGCATGAAGTGATTTTTATGTGAGTGTAAAGATCTTGAAATTGAGTGTGTTCTACAATAGGAAGCCAGTGGACTCTGGCGATGGCTGGGGTGATGGGGGTGTCGGGTTGGTACAGGTGAGAATACAGGTGGCAAGAGTTTTGGATCAGTTAGATTTTGTGGATGACGGAGCTGGAATGATCATTCAGGCCAGCCACAAGGGTTTAGAAAATGAAACATTCACCCTGGTACAGCAAGAAGGGATATTTGTGAAGTTGGGTTCGATATCAGCACACAATTGAGAAGGACGGAGTAGAGAGAACTTGCCAAATCTGGATCCATTAAAATTTTCAAGATTGAGGTGGATAGATTTTGTTAGGTCAGGGTTTCAAGGGTTATTGTGCAAAGGCGGGTATTTGGAGTTGAGGTACAGATTAGCCATGATCTAATAGAATGGTGGAACAGGCTCGATGGGCTGAATGGCCTAATCCTGTTCCTATGGCTGTATCCCTGACTGAGATTAGATGTTTGGGTGTGTGAGGTGATGAAAAATTGAAGCTTGTAACCCAATCCCGGTAATACAAAATCTTTGATGACTGAAGACATTAAGGAAGATGTCTAAATATGGCTTCGAGGGAGCTGATTCCTTTAAGATAACACAAATGCAGACTCCTGTTTTGCACTTAAACTGCTGACTCCTATCTTGTAATCTAACACCTGCAACATAATGTATAATTATAGGGTTAGTAATGTCTAATTTCCATCCATGGTGTCATTGTTATTGTCAATTTTCCAATCAGATATCAGTTTGACCTCAAGGACTTTCCAATGGTTTCTTAATGCAGTCACTACCCTGTCATTACCCTGTGTGAGGGGCACTATATAAAGTTATTATTGTTACTGCTCTCTCCTTAATACACCCACACGTGAGATGGCAGTTACCCATCTGCTCTCATAGACCACCATAAAAATTCTATCTCCCTTTACTCTGAACTCTAACATTGATTTATACTGTCTTTAGTTTCCAGACTAAATGAGACTTTTGGTGCCTGGATTCTGTCCCACTTACCTTGCGGGTTGGAATCCAAGGCACATTTAAACCTTGCAAACAATAAAGCTCTGTGGAGTTAGCTCACCAACAGTTGTGACTGAAATAACCGTTCTTAAAAAAAAGAGATGTAGTCACTCAATCCACGACTGTTTAATAATATTGCCAAATAATGATATCTTGCTGGGAGTTCAGCCTGCCCTGGCCAAGATACAACATTGCTATGATGCTCCCCATGCTGAAGTATCCTGCTAAAAATGGGCTCAAAAAAAGCAATGGTTTCCAATTCCATTCACTGAAGCTCCGCAGTGTAATTGTTAACAGGAAATCCTGCTAGTACCTGGTATTCCATTACATCCAAATTGCGGGATCCCTACTCTCTCCCTCTACCCCAATGCCTTCCCTCCCAATCTTCAGTTCCTGCCTGAAGACCTTCCTCTTTGACTGTGCTACGGTCAACTCCCCCACCACCGGTGTGGTGTCATGCTCCGCCACTGTCAAGCGATAGCTCACTCTAGGACATTACCCTGTGTGAGGCGCACTATATAAAGTTATTATTGTTACTGCTCTCTCCCAGGAGAGTTAGTTATTGACAGGATTCTCTTTCTTGAGTCACTATAAGTAAATCCCTTTGTGAACTGTTTTTTTTAAAACTCAATCAACAACAAAATTACATTTGTAAAGCGCCTTTCACGTCAGGAGGATGTCCCAAGGCACATTCTATTGTGTTGAATGTGAAGAATGGCAAGATATTGGGAGGGTTCCTGACACGCATAGAACTAGTGTGAGCAGGGAAGTCATAAATAATCAGACCATGATTATTTCATTTTCAATGTTTTCCTACAGCTGATTACAAAGAAAGCTTCAATACAATTAGTAACATTGAGGAAATCTCTTACAACGCCATCTCCTTCACATGGGACATCAATGAAGAAGCTAAGGTAGGAGGGTGTTCTGTACCTTTTTTCTTTCTTTTGCTGTAGCTTTAATAAGTTTTCACCAGACGTTGTGTGGGCTGTGCTTCTCATTTGTACATCTAAACGTTCTGGTAGTGGAGCTGGTTTTAACATCTCATCTGAAAGATGGTACCTCTGAAAATGTTACATTCCCTCAGCACTGCACAGCCTCGTTCATTTGCAGGACTTGGAGGAGCAGACCAGTCACTTGGGGCAGGGAGTCTTTCCACTTGGCTCCTGTTTATCCTATAAGCCAAATCCCAATGGTAACAATTGGTCAACTGCGTGATACTGTCATATTTGCAGAGTGGTCAAAATAAATTAAGAATTTGCATTTATATGGAGCTTTATCACACCAAAATGTCTCAAGGGAGTTTTTTGTAGGCAAAAGCAGCAGCCATTTTGCTCACAGCAACATCCCACACACAGCCATGATTTAAATAATCATCAACAACAACAAGATTACATTTGTATAGCGCCTTTCATGTCGGGAGGATGTCCCAAGGCGCTGGACAGTGTACAGCATTTCAGACCCGAAAAAGAGGGGAAGGGGGTGGCCGATGGCATGGTCGAAGAGGAGGGTCTTGAGGTGGGACTTCAAGGAGGCTAAGGAGGGGGCGAGGTGGAGTGATTGAGGTATAAATTCCAGAGGTTGGGGCCAGAGTGGCTGAAGGCTCTCCTGCCAATGGTGAGGCGGGTGGGTCAGGGGACGTGGAGCAGGCTGGAGCCGGCTGAGCAGAGGGAGCAGGCGGGTTGATAGGGGGTTAGGAGGTTGCAGAGGTAGGGTGGGGTGAGGCTATGGAGGGCTTTGTAGGTGAGGACCAGGATCTTGAACTGGATCCTCTGAAGGATAGGGAGCCAATGGAGTCGGGCGAGAATGGGGAAGATGGGGTCACGGAGTTTGGTGCAGGAGAGGACAATTAATCTTAGTTCCATAGAAATTTACAGCACTGAAGAAGGCCATTTTGCCCATTGTCTCTGTGCTGGCTCTTTAAAGAACAATCCTTTCAGCTCCATTTATCTGCCTTCCCCCATAGCTCTCCAGTTTGCTCAATGTGGAAGATTGTTGACCAGGACACCAGAAAAACCTCAAAATCTTTGTGGATTGTGTCATGGGATCTTTAACATCCACCTGAACAGGCAGACAGCTAGAGAATGGCAAATAATGAGGCGTGCAGGGCTTGTGATTTCTGAGATAATAGCTATGTGTTGATGGATAGGTCGTTGAGGAACCGTAAATAATAAAGTTAGGTTATACCGTTTAAAGGGGCTGTAATGGTTTATCAAACAAAAAGCTTTCTCTGTAAACAAGGGCGTATAATGTGCAAACAGATCATGAGACGTGCCACAATAATGCAAAGTGAGGAAAATTTTGAAAGTAACCGATCAAAAGTGGAGCAGGTAGCAAGGAAACCTGTCAGCCTGTTTCTTGCTAACCATCCAGAGATTGCAGTAATCCCAGAGCTGTCTGTGACCCAGGCATCTCATGCTGGCAGACTCTGTGCAGTTGAATAGGTGCAGCGAGAGAAATGAAATCCAAGACCTCTTCCACAGAAAAACTGACTGGAAATGACATTGTACATTATAAAGAAAGAAACCACCTTCATTTTTATAGCACCTTGTATTATATCAGTGTCTCAAAGCACATCTCAGGTAATTCCTTGAAAATGTAGTGACTGTTCTAAAAGGCAAACAGCCAGCAAGCTGAAAATTACTGCCACGTTCTCTCTGAATTAGTTAGATTTTCCTCTCATCAACTCCCTCCCCCAACATGATATATATTTCCTGCCATTTAAAAATATTTGTTCAAACATTGAATCTTGGACAATAGCTTCTAAGGAGCCTATATAACCAGACACTGCAGCATTCTTAATTAATTCATCCTTGAATTTGATGTAATTGAAACATCTCAAAGTTTAATTGAGATGTCATTCAGACGTCTCAAAGCGCTTCACAGAGTATATTGTAAAATGGATTGACTGTGTATGTTGCGGCAAAATGCAGCAGCCAATTGTGCACATTAATGTCCCACAAACAGTCATGGATTGAGTGGTCAAGTTTTTTGGGGGGGATTATTACTCCCGGAAAGCAATCTTCCAATCGGCTAACAAACAGGTTCTTAATTACTACTAGGTAAACAGAAGCATGTAAGGTAAGTAAACTTGCCCAAGGCTTCGCCCTGTCTGGGAATCGAACCTGAATTCTCCTGCTTGTGAGGCAAACACGCTAGCCACTATTGGGGAAGACAATTGGACCCAACAGTCTCGTAGGATAGTGGCTGAAAGGTGGAAATGTGGGGCTGGATGAATTTTCTGAAGTTGTTGTTTGATGATCTTCAGAGTATCTACCTAAAACTTAGCTCTAATCGATTGAGGGAGTAATTGATAGGTTAGATTTTCTGTGCTCTATAATAATAATAATAATCCTTGCATTTGATATAGCGCTTTTCACGTCGGGAGGACGTCCCAAAGCGCTTCACAGAACACACTGTAAAGTGAATTGACTGTATATTTGTGGGCGAACGCGGCAGCCAATTGCGCACAGCAATGTCCCACAAATAGTCGTAGATTGAAAATGACCAATTTCTTATTGTTTTTGGTTTTTTTGGAGGGATTATTATTAGGCGTGTGGAGTAAGGAAACTTGCCCAAGGTTTCGCCCTGCCTGGAATTGAACTCAGGTCTCTCGCTTGCAAAGCGAGTGCTCTAACCACTGAGCTACAGGACTCCACAAAAAATGAAAGGTGTAGAGCTAGTTGCTCAATTAGCCAAATTACCTTTTACTCATACATAGCATATTGGTTAGAGCACACGCCTTGCAAGCGAGAGAACCAGCGGGGTGAAACCTAGAATCATGGAATCATACAGCACAGAAAGAGACCATTTGGCCCATCGTGTCTGCGTCAGCTCCAAAAAGAGGAATCCAACTCAATCCCACTCGCCCGCTTTCTCTCCATAGCCTTGCAATCTTGTCTTCCCCAAATACCCATCTACTTCTCATTTAAAAGTTGTTATTGAACCGGCTTCCACTACCCTTTCAGGTCATGCATTCCAGATCCAAACAAATCACTGGGTGAATTTTTTTTCCTAAACTCCCCTTTGTTTATTTTAACAACTAAAATAAATTGGTATCCTCGGGTTACTGACCCACATGCCAGTTTTTCATGTTTCAACCTATCAAATCCTCTCATGATCTTGAAAACCTCTGTTAAATCTTCTCTTAATCTTCTCTCCTCTTGGGAGAATAATCCTAGTTTCGCTAACCTCTCCTCATAACTAATGTCCTTCATTCTTGGTACTATCCTGGTAAACCTCCTTTGCACCCTCTCCAATGCCCTAACATCTTTCCTAAAGTGCAGTGCCCAGAACTGAACGCAGTACTCCAACTGAGGTCTATCCAGCATTTTATAAATATTCAACATAACCTCCTGACTTTTGAATTCTGTGCCCCTATTTATAAAATCTACTATCCTGTATGCTTTTTTATTAGCTTTATCTACCTGTCCTGCCACCTTCAGAGATTTGCTTATGTGGAGCCCAGGTCTCTCTGTTCATTTGACACCTTTAAGATTGTACCATCAGCTTATACTGCCCCTCCTCATTCTTTCTACCAAAATGCAACACTTTGCATTTCTCCACATTTAACCTTATCTGCCACTTTTCTGCCCGTTTTATCAATCTGTCTAAGTCCTCTTGGAGTCTGGTGCTATCCTCCTCACCATTAACTACTTTTCCTAGCATAGTATTGTCTGCAAATTTGGAAATTGTGCTCCCTATATCCAGGTCCAGAGCATTAATATAGATCAGAAAGAGCAGTGGTTCCAATACCGATCCACTACACACCTCCCTCCAGTCAGAAAAGCAACCATTCACCACTGCTCTCTGCTTTCTGTCTCCCAGTCAGTTTTGTATCCATGCTGCTACTGTCCCTTTAATACTGTGGGCTTCTATTTTGTTTATAAGTCTCTTGTGTGGCACTTTGTCAAATGCCTTTTGAAGATTTAGATAAATTACATCTACTGCACGACCTTCATTCACCCTCTCAGTCATTTCAAAAAATTCTATTAGGTTTTGTCAGACATGATCTGCCTTTAACAAATCCATGTTAACTGCCCTTTATTAAACCATATTTTTCTAAGTGAGAATTTATATTGTCTCAGATTATAGTCTCCAGAAGTTAGGCTGATTGGCCTGTAGTTCTCAGGTTTATCCTTCTGCCCCTTTTTGTACAGGGAAGTAATATTTGCAACCTTCCAGTCCTCTGGCACCACTCCAGTGTCCAAAGAGGATTGAAAGATTGTGGCCAGAGCCTCTGCTATTTCCACCCTTGGTAGGTAACCTAGGATGCATCTCATCCGGACCAGGTGAATTAATCTATAATGATCACCAACAGCCTCCTCAACCCAACCGAAAGTTCTGCACACATTTCAGGAATTCCTTCCCTTCCTTGCCCTTTACACTATGTGTTTCTCAGTCTATGTTAGGATAATTGAAGTCTCCCCTTATCACTACTCTATTGGTTTTGCACCTCTCCGAAATCTGCCCCCTGAACATCTATTACCTTTTGACTCTTCTCGCCAGAGGCCTCCTCACTGGTATCCAGTACCGAGAAGCGGTTTGTGAGTGCCACACTCTTAGGGGATTTCTGTACTGCCTGTTCTTTTTTTGCTCCACACCAGATGGTCACCCACTCACCCTTCTTCTGAACCCTCTGTGTGGCTGTGGAGTGAACACCTCCTGAACTCTCTGTGGCTGTGGGATGACCACCTCCTGAAAAGTTCAATCCATAAATTCTTCAGCCTCCCGTATCTTATGTAGTGACTGTAGCCTCTCCTCAAGCTCAGCAACCCTGAGCTCAAGCAGTCAGAGGCATTTCCTACATTTCCTACTGGAGTCCTGTAGCTCAGTGGTTAGAGCACTCGCTTTGCAAGTGAGAGACCTGAGTTCAATTCCAGGCAGGGCGAAACCTTGGGCAAGTTTCCTTACTCCACACACCTAATAATAATCCCTCCAAAACCAAAAACAATAATAAATTGGTCATTTTCAATCTACGACTGTTTGTGGGACATTGCTGTGCGCAATTGGCTGCCGCGTTCGCCCACAAATATACAGTCAATTCACTTTACAGTGTGTTCTGTGAAGCGCTTTGGGACGTCCTCCCGACGTGAAAAGCGCTATATCAAATACAAGGATTATTATTATTATTATTATTATTATCCTCCCGACGTGAAAAGCACTATATCAAATGCAAGGATTATTATCATTACACACGTTTGTCTAGAACACATAAACCATCCTGGAGTTCCCACATGGCACACAATGTGCATAGAATGGATTTCAGCTGCCCTGCCAGGTTTTCAGACATGTTTTGTAAGATATCTCAACAGTTTTGGGGTAAATAGGTTCAAAAGCAAGTAATTTCACACCTTTTATTCCCTCCCTCACACTCCTTACATATTAAATGCCTGCTCAACACCTACCACGACAGGAATGTGACCTTTTGTGCAGGCTCTTGGGGCTTTTGTTTCTCCTATACAAATTCTCACCTGCACCAAATTCCCATTCTCACCTAATTCACAAACAGAATTCCCACTCCATTCCCTCCTCACACTCCAGGGTTCGAGTGGGACTCTCTCAAATCTCTCCCTTTACATAGGACTCAAACAAAAGCACTCAGTTTTGACTGGTCAGCAACTGAATTAATCCCCACTACCCGGCCTACGATTAATTGCTAATTGACTTATTTACCTGCTTCCACATAAGGTTGCCCCGACCTCAGCAAAGATGTTCTGCTCTTTGGCTGAATGAAAGTTCTCTCTTGCTCCCTGGCTGAAGAATTCCCACTCTCACCTAATTCCCAAACAGAATTCTCACGCCGTTCCCTCCTCACGCTCCTGGGCTCTCTGCTCAAGTACCTTAGGCAAGTTTCTTTATTCCACGCACCTCTGTTTACCTAGCTGTAAGTAGGAACCAGGTTGTTAGTCAATTGGCAGATTGCTTTCTGGGGGTAATATTCCGTTACAAAAAATTGAAAGTGAAGTAAAAATAAAGTAAAATAATTGGTCACTCAATCCATGACTATTTGTGGGACATTGCTGTATGCAACTGGTGGCACTTTTTGCCCACAAAATATACAGTCAATTCATGTTACAGTATTTCTGTGAAGAGTTTTCAGACGTTGCAATGATGTGATAAGGCATTATATCAAATGCAAGTATTATTATCCTCAAGAAAACCTTTATTCAGAAAAAAACATGTTTGTCATGATTTTTGCTGCAGTTGTGGAAGAGTGAAGGGATTGAGTATTTGTTAGCCACGTAATTCCTCTGTATCGACAAGAACAAGGGCTATTCAATCCACACAATTTTATCCATCTAAGCACACATTTTCCCTTAGTCTTCAGAAAGGTTGGGTTGTACAAGTTGTACAATTGACGTGTAACAACAACAATAAATTACACTAGAGCCCTTCACATCGGAAATATATCCCAGGGCGCTGGACAATTAGGGGTTTTGAAACCAAGTTGGGAGTTGGGGTCAGAATGGGAGGAGTGTAGTGCAGTGTAGTGGAGCTGGAAGGCTGGCCAAAGGCACGGTTGAAGAGGAGGGGAATTGAAGGAGGTAAGAGAAGTGGTGAGACGGAGGGATTGCGGGATAGAGTTCCAGAGCGTGGGGGCAGAGATGCTGAATGCCAGACCACCAATGATGGGGTGTGAAGTGTGCGGGACCTGAAGCAGGCTGGTGTTTGCCGAGCGGACAGGTTGATATGGGGTTATGAGCTCGGAGAGGAAGGGGGGAGCAACACTGTGGAGGGCCTTGAAGGTAAAAAAACAAGGGTTTTGGACTCGATTCTCTGAGGAATGGAGAGCCAGTGAAGCCGGGCAAGAACGGGGGTGATAGGTTCCCGGAGCCTGGTGCAAGAGAAGACATGAGCTGCAGAGCTCTGAATAATCTGCAGCTTGTGGAGGGAAGAGTTGGGAAGTCCATTGAGCAGGCAGTTGGCGAAGTCAAGCCGGGACATAAGAATTAGGAGCAGGAGTAGGCCATTCAGCCCCTCTAGCCTGCCCCGCCATTCAATAAGATCATGGCTGATCTATTCTAACTCCACCTACCTGCCTTATCCCCATATCCCTTAATCCCTTTATCCACAAGAAATCTATCAATCTCAGTCTTGAATATGTTCAAGGACTAAGCATCTACAGCCCTTTGGGGTAGAGAATTCCATAAATTCACTACCCTCTGAGTGAAGAAGTTTTTCCTCAACTCGGTGTGAAAGGGCTTACCCCTAATTTTAAGACTGTGACCCCTGGTTATAGTTTCTTCAACCAAGGGAAAAAGTCTCCCACTATCTATTCTGTAGTGCCCCTTAATAATCTTATAGGTTTCTATAAGATCACCTCTCATTCTTCTATATTCTAGAGAATATAGGCTTAAATTGCTCAACCTATCCTCATACCTCATCCCTGGTACCGACCTAGTGAATGTACGTTTTAACCCCTCCAAGGTGAGTACATCCTTTCTTAAATAAGGAGACCAAAACTGCACACAATCGTCTAGGTGCAGTCTCACCAGGGCCTTATACAGTTGCAGCAATACTTCCCTACTCTTATATTCTAACACTTTTGTAACAAATGCCAACGTACCGTTAGCTTCCTAATTGTTGAGGTACCTACAAACTAACTTTTTGTGACTGGTGTACAAGTCCCTCTGAACGCTTAACACTGTCTAGTTTCTCCCCTTCTAAAAAATAATCTGCTCTACTGTTTTTGCCACGTAGGTGAATGACCTCACACTTCCCTACATTATACTTCATCTGCCACCTATTTGCCCACTCACCTAGCCTATCTATATATCGTTGCATTTTTTTAATGTCATGCTCGGTGTTTACTCTCCCTCCTAGTTTAGTGTCATCCACGAATTTGGATACATTAAGTTCGATGTCCACACCTAGATCGTTGATGTAGATTGTAAAAAGCTGAGGCCCAAGCACTGATCCTTGGGGCACTCCACTAGTCACATCCCACCAAATCGGAGAAGGACCTGTTTATCCCTACTCTTTGTTTTCTTCCCGTTAGCTATTCTTCAATCCATGCTAATATATTCCCCTTAATTCCATGGGCCCTAATCTTAATAATAATAATAATCCTTGCATTTGATATAGCGTTTTTCATGTCAGGAGGACGTCCCAAAGTGCTTCACAGAACACACTGTAAAGTGAATTGACTGTATATTTGTGGGTGAACGCGACAGCCAATTGCGCACAGCAATGTCCCACAAACAGTCGTAGATTGAAAATGATCAATTTTTTTTATTATTGTTTTTGGTTTCTGAAGGATTATTATTGTGGATCAACCTTTTATGCGGCACCTTATCGAGTGCCTTTTGGAAATCTAATTACACTACATCCACTGATTCCCCCCTATCTAATCTACTTGACATGTCCTCAAAAAAATCTAAAAGATTTGTTAAGCATGACTTCCCTTTTGTAAACCCATGTTGCCTCTGTCCAATCATATTGTGATCCTCTAAGTATCCCACTATGACATCCTTAATTAAGGATACTAGAATTTCCCTACCACCGATGTCAGACTACCTGGTCTATAGTTCCCCATCTTTTCTCTCCCATGAAAGTGTGGATCTGGGTCTCAGGGGCCTGTGGTGAGAGGCAGTGGCAGAGTCGGGCAATGTTGTGGAGGTGCGGAAAAGCGGAATGGATCACAGCACGAATGTGGGGTTTGAAGGATAGCTGAAGGTCGAAAAAGACACCGAGGTTTCGGATTGGTTCAATGAGGTGAAGAGTACAGCCGTGAATGGTGATGGTCTCAGTGGCTGAGGTGAGGAGGCGCTGGAAGAAGTTGGCTCTCGTCCAGGACTTGATGTCAGACAGACAATGAGCCAGGACATCAATGGTCCTGGAGTCTAGGGTAGAGGTGGCAAGGTAGTGTTAGATTTCATCTGCATACATATGGAAATTGAACTCATGCCTGAGGATGACATCGCAGAGCAGGAGCACGTATAGATTGAAGAGGAGAGGACTGAGGACAGAGCCCTGAGGGACACCACACGTGATAATGCGGGGGCTAGAGGAGAAGCCATTGGTGGCCACAAAGTGCAGGCGGTGGGATTGGAACCAGGCAAGAACAGAACCTTTGAGGTGGAGGTGAGCAGAGAGGTGGTGTAGAAGAATAGAGTGGTCAACAGAATGGAAAGCGGCCGTGAGGTTGAGAAGGACCAGGAGACAGACTGAGCCTTGGTCGCAGGTGGACAGAATGTAATTTGTCACTTTTACCAGGGCTGCGCTGGGAGCAGCATGAAACTCCGATTGGAGGGGTTCATGGAAGGAATAGAGGAATTAAGGGAGATTAAATAGTAATCTAAAATGTCTTTTTCAGTGATGGTACAGCCCTGGGTGATCACCAGGTATAGCGGGTGGCCATGGATGTGAGTTGTGGAGTTGATGTGGAGGGAGAGGTTGTGAGAGGAGGGAGGAGAAGTCAGCAGATGTGGAGCAAGAAGGGGTGATGTGGAGGTTAAAGTTGCCCAAGGTGATGAGGCATTCAGAACAGATGCAGAGGGAAGACTGAGACATAGCGAGCGATGAGTCAGGGGGGCAAGGTTAGCCCACGGACATAGTGGGGGGCTGGAGGAGACAGCATAGAGCGGACAGGATGACATTTTGGCTGCACCAGAGCCAGAGAGGAGAAGGGATAATAGACTAGGTGGAAAATGCAGGATAGGGATAATAACAGAGTAAAAACTATGTAAGGAGCCCTGGCTCAGAAAATAATAATAATCCTTGCATTTGATATAGCGCTTTTCATGTCTTCTTGACGTCTCAAAGCGCTTCACAGAATATGCTGTAAAGTGAATTGACTGTATATTTGTGGGCGAAACACGGCAGCCAATTGCGCACAGCAGTGTCCCACAAACAGTCGTGGATTGAAATGACCAATTTATTTTTGTTTTGTTTGAGGGATTATTATCAGACTGTGGAGTAAGGAAACTTGCCCACGGTTTCACCCTACCGGGAATCGAACTCAGCTCTCTCACTTTCAAAGCGAGTGCTCTAACCACTGAGCAACAGGACTCCAAAATGAGGAAATGGTTTCCTGGTTCATCATTTAAGAATATAAAAAACACACATTTCCATCTAATCATGTACAGTGAGTGTTAATTACAGTTTACAAGGAATGAGGAAATATGCACATTGGCAGGTTTCACAAACAAGAAGGAATCTTACTGTACAAGCTGGGGATCTGATAAGAACAGAGATGTGATAAAAGTCCATCATAATTTAACCCTTTGTAATCTCCAAGAGATTATGTTTTGCAATCTCTGGACCTAATCTCTTGGCTCAGAAATCTTTTACACTTTTTAGTGTTATACCTGCCCTCGTGAACTTCCCCGTTGACTCAATCCACGACTGTTTGTGGGACACTGCTGTGCGAAATTGGCTGCCGCTTTCCGCCCACAAAATATACAGTCAATTCACTTTACAGTATATTCTATGAAGCACTTTGAGACGGCTAGAACACTTGAAAAGCACGATATCAAATGCAAGGATTATTATTATCATGCAAAAACGTTGACAAAGTCACATTTCCTTCTTATCTGACCTGATTTTTTTTGGGGGGGAGTTTGTCTCTGCTAAACAATTAACGGTAGCCAAGTCACAATGAAAGCTGGAGTAAAGCTGTCTGAATTTTAAAATGGTCATTTGTGCCAAACCTATCTTGACATTGTTGTGATTCTTACGCAGTGTCATTAAGGTATTCAGACATTTGCCGTTGGAGGTACATCGGTCATATTAAAGCACCAGCTCAGTTTATGCTCCAGCCTTCAGATCTTTGGTTCTGCAGAATAAAAGCAGTTTTAAGTGAATGATCATCTCAGTTTGAACAGTTTTAGTGTGATCACATTAGAAGTTCCCTCCTGCCTATTTTGTGATGTGTACACAATACAACCATCAGGAGTACAATAGCTTTCCTCCTGACTTTGAATTCACATTTGGAACTTTGCCTTCTCCCGTTTCCAGGTTCAATGGTTTAACTCCTTAACAGTGCATTCATTTTATAGCCTTCTCGCCTCTTCCAGTTTTTTAAAAAAAGTTCTGAAACAGAATTTAGAGCAGGAGTAAGTGGCATACAAATTCCTAGAATAATCCAAGAATAATTGGAATAGATTCCTTTTGGGTCCACTGAAATCCCAAGATTACACGGTGCTGGTTATGGATGGTTGAGAACTCATTTAAAAAAAGGGCTTGATGTAATGGGAGGGTTGGGAAAGACTAAATTTAGCCTCACTGCCACCTCCCACCTTACATTGAAAGATAAGTCCTTTGAACCACAACTCATTCCAGGAAACACAAAGAAATAGCAAGTTGATGATTGAACCTGTTTTATAACTAATTTGGCTATGTGCTGGTTAATTTTTGGGGCAGGGAGCAAAAGCTGACAAACCTGATTTATGTTTGAACAATATATAAGCACACCCAGTTTCCTTCCTAGAATAAGAACTTCATTTATATAATATAATTGCAGGCATTAGTCCATCATAATTTAACCCTTTGTTATCTCCAAGAGATTATGCTTTGCAATCTTTGGAGCTAATCTCCCACCTCCTCTGGGAGATGATCTTGTCTTCATTTTGGCTCCCACACTAACTCTTATCACTCACAATAAGAGGAGCCTTTTGACGTGACTGTCACCAGGCCCTAATTACAAGTGAATAGCTCAATGTTAGCAAATATTTTCTGGAATATGTCAGTCGGACCAAATCAAAACATAGGTTAAGATGTCACACATGACTAAGCAGCAACAACACAATAAGATTGCATGTATAGAGCGCCTTTCACGTTAGGAGGATGTCCCAAGGCGCTGTACAGTTGGGTCAGGGCCCGAGCAGGGGGGAAATGGTCAGGGTGAGGGGAGGGAAAGGAGGGCACGAGGAGGGGGTAGAGTGTCGAGAGGGGAGCTGAAGGCACAGTCAAAGAGAAAGGTCTTGAGACCGGCCTTGAAGGAGGAAAGGGAGGAGGCGGCGAAGGCACTGGGGGATAGAGTTCCAGAGCCTGGGGGCTGAGAGGCTGAAGGCCCGGCCACCGATGGTAGGGCGGTTGGGGCGGGGGATGTGGAGCAGATCGGAGCCAGAGAAACGGAGGGTACCGGCAGGTAGGTAGGGGGATAGTAGGTCGGAGAGGTAGGAGAGAGCAAGGCCGTGAATGGCCTTGTAGGTGAGGATAAGGATCTTGAATTCGATCCTCTGGGGGATGGGGAGCCAGTGGAGGCGAGCGAGGGTGGGAGTGATGTGGTCGTGAAGCCTGGTGCGGGACAGTACACGAGCTGCAGAGTTTTGAATGACCTGCAGCTTGTGGAGGGAGGTGTCAATGTTGTATGTAAATTCCTGGCCAACAATTCCTAAGATAAAAATGGATCATTCACCTCACGGCTATCTGCGATATATTGTTGTGCATAAATTGGCTGCCACGTTTACCTACAAATAGACAGTCTCTGCATTTCAAATTAAAATCCTGCAAAGCACTTTGAGATGCTGCAAAGACATGATAAGGCACTATAGCAAATGCAAAGATTATTATTTTTTAATTTGTAAAATGTGCTGCCTAACATGTCATGCAGGAGAGCCTAGATATTGTATTTTTATCCATTGCAAAGTGCCGATCTCACACTTGTCGCCAAAGAGAATGTTATTCAACTTGAGGGAAAAAAGAAGCATGAATGTCCTTAACCCTTAGTCTCTTCTAAATTCAGTCATATCAGGATATTCATTTCTTGTCTCCCAGTGCTTGGAGAAGAAATCACACCTTGTCACATTTCCATTTATCTCATTTGCACACAATTTTATATCTAAATCGGCCTAGCAGTATAATAATATTAACTTGTTGAGACGTTTCAAAGGGCTTCAGAGAATATATTGTAAAGTGGATTGACTGTGTATTTTGTGGGCGAAATGCGACAGCCAATTGCGCACAGCAATGTCCATGAACAGTCGTGGATTGAGTAAACAAATTATTATTGTTTTTTGGAGGAACTGTTGCCCACAGAAAGTGATCCTCCAATCGACTAACAACCAGGTTCCTGCTACTGCTGGGTAAACAGGTGTGTAGAGTAAGGAAATATACCTAAAGTTTTGCCTCGCCTGGGAATCAAACCCAGGTCCTCTTGCTTGCGAGGCGAGCGTGCTAACAACTACGCTACAGGACTCTAGGTATAGAAAATCTAAACCAAATTGTGCTGTTCATGTGAGACCCAGTAAAACATTTTAAAAAAAGTCAGTCACTCCACACATCTGTTGAGTGAAATCTGCTGCTTCTCAGTGGTCTTGGTAGATATATGCTCAGCACGAAAAGGCAGTGTGCTCCTTGCTGAACAAGCAGTGTGTTCCACGGTCAACAATTATTTTTAAACAATACGCCATGTTTTACTTTGCCAACGTTCATAGGCTAAATCTCTGCTGTTTATCTTTAACCAATGAACTAGCAGGTTTTTCAACTTTTTTCCCCCCTTTTTGCACCAAACTGGTTACCTTATATGAGAGTGATTCCCCGATAATAATAATAATCCTTGCATTTGATATAGCGCTTTTCACGTCTTCTGGACGTCTCAAAGCGCTTCACAGAATATACTGTAAAGTGAATTGTCTGTATATTTGTGGGCGAAACGCGGCAGCCAATTGCACACAGCAGTGTTCTACAAACAGTCGTGGATTGAAGTGACCAATTATTTATTTTTTTCTTGAGGGATTATTATCAGGCGTGTGGAGTAAGGAAACTTACCCAAGGTTTCGCCCTGCGGGAAACGAACCCAGGTCTCTCGCTTGAGAGTCGAGTGCTCTAACCACTGAGCTACAGGACTCCAATGCTAGTCATACAGGTCTCGTAGCTCATAAGCTCCCCCAGCCGGCCTGCCCGTGTCACTGCATTGTACAGATCGCAACTGATAATATGGTGATCTTAACATGTATGTACTGTGTTTATTTTATATAACCTTATCACCCCAGTAAATTATCGTGTGCCTTCATGCTTTAGCTGGGAATCTTGAGAGAATGTGTTTGCTGAGCAGCATATACTGTGATGAAGTATGAGGTTGTGAGGCACCAAACGTAGGAGGTGACAGGTTCAGGACACCCCTTTATAACACGCTTGTCTGGGTCCAATGTTTCAGTGGCCAGGTTATAAACAAGGCATGAAGAAATGGCCAACTTCCGAGGTGTGAGGTTGCCGCTGATGTCATTTCCTGCACACTATTCATGTTGTGCTGCTCAAATTATTTAATTGGTCCCATGACACTCTTCGAAAAGAGAAGGGAGTTTCTCTCAGTGTCCTGGCCTACAATCTCCCAAATAAAATTGGTCATTCACGTCATGGCTGCTTGTGGAGCATTGCTGTATACAAATTTACTGCCACAGTTCACCAACAAATACAGTCACTACACTTCACAGTAAATCCTGTGAAGCATTTGAGAGGTATTGTCAACATAATCAGACATATATCAATATAAGTATTATTATTATGATTATAAAAAATGGTGAGGTAACACTGATTTGGGGGTTTTAGGACCATGTAGCTTGCAGAAGAGATGGCAGAGCTAGGAGATCCAATGCTCCCAGGCTTTGGGAAGAATGAAATAGAATAGGAGACAGGAGTGGGATTCATCATCAATTATTGCTAAAGACAATCTTTTCTTTACTAGGAAACCCCATTGCAAACAAATAGTGAAAAGATTGGAGATTTTAATAATAATAATAATCCTTGCATTTGATATAGCGCTTTTCAAGTCTTCTAGACATCTCAAAGCGCTCTACAGAATATACTGTAAAGTGAATTGACCGTATATTTGTGGGCAAAACGCGGCAGCCAATTGTGCACAGCAGTGTCCCACAAACAGTCGTGGATTGAAAATGACCAATTTATTATTGTTTTGTTTTGGAGGGATTATTATTAGTTATTATTATTATTATTAGGCGTGTGCTCAAGATTGCCCAAGGTTTCGCCATGCCTGGAATTGAATTTGTGAACAGCAATGTCCCATAAACAGCTGTGAAGCGAATGACCAATTTTATAATGTTAGAAGTGTACTACAACAACGACAACTTGCACTTATATAGCGCCCTCCATGCAAAGTAGCGTCTCAGGGGCATGGGGTGGGGGGGAGAGGGTGACCATAAACACGGTCGAAAAGGAAGTTTTTCAGCTGGGACTTGAAAAAGGGGAGAGGAGGCAAAATGGAGGGATTGAGGGAGAGTGTTCCAGAGTTTCGGGGCATAGTGGCTAAATGCGTGACCTCCGATGGTGGAGCAGAGGGCGTGAGGAACAAGCAGGAGACCGGTGCCAGTCGAGCAGAGTCGCCGGATGGTGGATTAGGTAATAAGGAGATCACAGAGGGAGCGAGGTGCCAGCGAGTGAAGGGATTTGAACGTGAGTGTGAGGATGTTGAAGTCGACACCCCCATTTCACCCCCTCTCTTTCACCCCATCTCAAACCACAAGACTCCTGTTGGCAGGAAGCTTCTGTTCTGTAAGAGACATGTTTGAACATGTTTCTCTTTCACAGTTTCCAGCACCTTTTTTTACACACACTACATTACATTTATTTTTAAATTTCTTTGTGGAGTGCCTTCTCTTTATATCTAAAACTTAAATTCCACTGACCACATCTCCACCCATTCAAAAATACATTCCCATTATCCCGAGGGACCTAAGGCAGGCTCCACTGTCACCCACGGATCAACTTCAAAGTCCTCACTCTCACCTACAAATCCCTTCCACCCCTAACACTCTCTGATCTCTTCCTACTTCATTCCTCTGTTCGCCTCCTCTACTTGGTTAACCCGTGTTTGCTACACGTATCTCTTGCACCACCATCAGGGGTCTAGCGATCAGATTCTATGTCCCTACCCTCTGGAGCTCTAAACCTCTACACCTCCATTTCACCCTCTCTCTTTCCGTCTTCAAGTCCCGTCTCAAAACCTATCCCTGTGAGGTCCCCTATGGTCCCCTCAGTCTTTCACTGAATGGAGAAATCTCAAACCTGTTGTTAGGGCGTGTTGTCAAGTAAAGTATGAGCTCATTCTGATTTGTTTTCCAAACAGACTTGTTAACATTTGAGGAGTCAGTATTATCAATGTCATGCTGAAATGTCTTGTGTTTTTTAAAAAAAGAAACCTCCCCATTCTCTTAGCTCTGAATGGAATCCTGCAAACTTTTTGCCGTCCCATGTTGACATGTCACGTCACATAGAAATTCAGTACAAAAGGAGGCCATTCAGCCCACTGTCTCTTTAAAGCTGCTGCTATTCCTCAGGGCAGCGAAAGACCTCTGTTGTATCTCTCGAAGTGGCTGATAATATGGGTAATTTCTTACTGTCGTTCTTTTCTTCCATCTCCTTTTAATTGTCCCGGTGACTTGACTGAGATCAGGAGTGTGAGAAAACTATGTGCCAGACATTACTGTAGCTTTTTAAAAGAAAATCTGACAGCAGAGTACTTATCTCAGACTCTTTTCAACATAAGTATTCTGACCATTTTCTGTTCCAGATCTTCATCTCTGTCAACTGCCTCAGCACTGACTTCTCATCTCAGAAAGGAGTCAAAGGCTTGCCTCTGAACATCCAGATCGACACCTACAGCTACAATACACGCAGCAACAAACCCATCCACAGGGCCACATGCCAAATCAAGGTCTTCTGTGACAAGGTAGGTGTTATTCGATGATTCTGTGATCATTTTTGTTTGGTCAGCGAAGTGTCTGACACATTCAGAAAGCAAATCAAACCAGACTGAAAGTTCCACCTATATATGGCCACCTATTCCTCAGGTCTCAAAATGGAATGAGCATTCTCTCCCTGGCACAACACACCTTATTTACCTAATTCAACAGAGTATTGGGCATAGGTTAACAAGAACCAAGGCTTGGGGACCCTAAAGAGAGGGTTGGAGTACTGCTGGAGTCTAATCAGCCAAAACCATACAGCTTGCCTTCTGTGCTAACTCTGTGAGTTATCAATCGCAACTCTGAAAAATGAAAATAATATGGTTTAGTTCACCTAACAAGTTGGGCAACAATATTTCCCGCAGGTGGACCTGTCAACGTAGCTTCACTTGAGCAGACTTATCTTCCATCATCAACATTCATTCCAGAACTTGGCGCTGCGACAATCTGATAACCTAGATCCAAGGTGACATCAACAAGTAAATTGAGAACTCTTGTGATAATGATACAGAGGCATGAGATGTGCTGATCTGGTAACTCGTGAGTGCCAATAATAATGAGTAGTAAATCGAAACACTCCTTATCTTGTTTAGCATTTATATGACACATTGTCTAATAATGGAGTAAACAGTAGGTGCTCCTTTACCTTGTGATAATTAGGATAAGGAATGTTTCACAGATTGCCGGAAATTTGTTCCTTATCTAATCAGCACTAGTGTAAAGCTTTCACACTCACCTCAATGTAAGGGTTAATTTATTTTCAAGACCCTGCGGTGAAGTAAGGACTGACACAAATGTTGTACAATTAATCATGGTTTATTAATTCAGATTAATAATGGTTATAAGTAATTAAAAGAATCCATCCAATTATGCTTACGTATCCATGTATACTATAGTTCACAATGATTTAAGTTGACCAAACCAAATGCCCCAGGAGAGATAGAGGAGCAATGTCCAATTTAATGTCCCATTTGAATCCAAATTTAAGTCCTCAAAAGGTATCCAAGTATTGTTGTACGGTTTCCAGTTCAATCTCACCCAAAAGTATCCAGGTATTATGGTACGTTTAGTGTTGTTTAAATCATAATCTTCCTTTTCTCTTTCAAATCTATCTGCTGTTGTTTAGGTGACCTGCTGATTACTGTTGACCTTTCCTATCGTCTTTTGCAAGATGGTTCCCTTGTAAAAACAAATGCAACACAGCTCTCTCCAGCTGCAGACCATTTTTCCATGAGAAAATGACTGATAAGGAATGAAAACAGTTTGTTGTTTGTAAACAGCCTTTTGTTTCTCCTCCTTGAGCAAGGATCTTCTTTGAAGCTCGTCATAACCAGCTCCTCTCATCTGAGATTGATCATATGAGATTGATCATTTTATATAAACATCGCAAATATAATTTGAGATATTATTTAACACATTAATTACAGAATTCCTACATCAGTAATGAAATAGCTGCTTCTCCTCTCTGATTCACACAGTGATTTATTACAGTTCAAAGGACGGCAACTTTGACAATACAACGCTTTGCCCTTCACTGCATTGGAGTGTCAGCTTAGACTCAGCTCAAAGTCCCAAAGTGGGGCTTGACCCAACAACCTTCTAACTCAGAAGCAAGAGTGCTACCAACTGAGCTAGGTTGACACCTAACCGAATATTGTGGTCAGATTACTGATACTGAACATTTTAAAATGTGTTGATATACAGGGCGCAGAACGGAAGATCCGTGATGAAGAGCGTAAACAGTCTCGTAAAAAGGTCAAATCCAATGAGAGTGCTTGTGAGTATACAAAACTAAAATATAAGTTATGAGACCAGCAGACATTAATAAGTATAAACTTGCTGCCATATGTAATATTATACACTGACTTCCAAGAAAGAAGAGGGAATTTAATATTGAGAGCTATTAATATGGTAATTATGGCATTTATGTGAGCAATTTCTAAATATTATAATTTGACGTATAATGTATGGATTTTCAACATGTTCAGGAGGTTGTGGAATTTTTTTTTAGTTGTTAACAGAGTTCAGCAGACATTGGTTTACATTGTCAGTTTACGTTGTGTTCACCTGATGCTTTTTTATCTACGTTAAATAAATAAATTTATTTATCTAAATTAATAAATGGTGGAATTGTCACTACACTTTACAGTATATTCGGTGAAGCACTTTGAGACATCTCGAAGGTGTGATAAGGCGCTATATCAAATGCAAGGATTATTATTATAATACTTTAGACCCACACACGGACTGTGTTTATGTGGGGTGTGAAATTGTGTGGGGGAGGAATAGAGCAGGAAACTAGCCATACATCACCTGGGGTGGAGGGCGAGAGCATTCATTGTGGGGCTTCTCACTGATGAAACAGTAACCTCCGTACTCCCAGTCCTTGCCAGACTCCACTGGTTCCCTATCACACAATGGATCGATTACACATTTGCTTTCAAATCATTTCATGCCCTGGTACCTTCCTATCTCTCCGACCTGCTTATACCCCACTCCACTACCCACCGCCTTCGCTCAACTGGCGCTGGCCTCCTGCGCGGCCTCGTCCCCTCCGTTCTACCATCGGTGGCCATGTTTTCAGCCACTACACCCTAAGACTCTGGAACCCTCTGCCTGAATCCCTCTGTCTTGCTCCCTTTTTGCCTGTCTTCAGATCATAACTCTTCAACTATGATTACCTCCCTCCTCTTCCCGGCTCACTATAAGGCTCCGCCACTGTTAAGAGCTCCAAGGCACTACCTCTTGTGAAGGGCAGAATATAAACACATGTTATAATAATAATAATATTATTATTGTTGTTGTTGTGAAGGAAAAAATGAACCTTTTAAAAATCCCAAGTGATGGATTGACATTTGACTGGATTGGCATCTCTTCTTGCTGTTTTGGGTATGATTTCTCGGGGTTTCCCTGTAGGTGCTCACACTGTGAAAATTTGCTGCAGATTTGCCTTTTATTTCCACAATTCAAGATGCAGACTGTGCATCATTTGTTCTGATTTCTCACAAATGCTCCTTCCATGTGTTTGTTGGGGAGTGTGAAGTGTTCCACCATCACCCAGAGAAGCATCTTCTTGCTGACAACAGCAAGAACTGTATGGCTTGGTGATTGAGAGGGTTCCCGCAATGCGCAGACTCAGACAGCTCAGCAGGCAAGAAGTTGGAGATTATAAATCCTTTTATGGTCCTGTTACTATCTCCAGAAGTGTCGGGATACTGTAAATCCAATCAGCAGGTGCACAGATATTGTCCTTTTGGTTGTTGCATTCCTCCATCTGTGAGGAGTTAAATTACAACAACTTGCATTTATATAATGGCCTTCATGCAGGGTAGTGTCTCAGAGTGCTTAACAGTGGCGGAGCTGACTCCGAGCTGGGGGGAGGTGACTGTAAGCCTGATGGAAGAGGAAGGTCTTCAGGTGCAATCTAAAAATGAAGGAACAAGGCAAAGGAATTGAGGGAGAGAGTTCCAAAGTTTCAGGGAGTAGTAGTGGCTGAAAGCACGGCCTCCGATGGTGGAGAGGAGATGAATAACAAGCAGGAGGCTGAAGCCAGCCGAGCAGAGACAGCGGGTAGATAAGTGGGGAGGAAGCGGGTCGGAAAGATATGGAGGTGCGAGGGCATGAAGGGATTGGTGGATGAGTGTGAGGATCTTCAAGTCAATCTGTTCAGTGATAGGGAGCCAATGGAGCCTGGCGAGAACTGGTGTGATGGGGGTATGAAGTTTAGTGCAGGTGAGTATATGGGCGGTCAAGTTTTGCATTAATTGAATTTTGTGGATAGTGGAGCTGGAGAGACCAGCGAGGTGGGCATTGGAATAGTCGAGGTGGGAGGTAACAAAAGAATGGTTGAGAATTTTGCTAAAACCCCTAAATCAACAAGAGTTTGTGTCTTTAGTCTTGAAAGCTGATGAGCTTTGCAATATATGTAGCAGTTATGCTTCAGGGATGCAGTGGCAATACTTTGCACTGCATTAATGTACTGTGTTACAGAGGTGTAATGGCACGCACCCAAAGGCCGAGGGCACTGCTGCTCTATGAACTAGTCGTACAGTCACAACGTTATTACAATAGACAACCTTAGTAGCACTTAGGATTTGATCACGTAGTATTAGGTTGTTGCAAAAGCAATCAAATCTCCTTAATTGCCCAAAGATTTAAACACATTACTATTTAATTCATTTATTTTGTTTCGAATTACATTAAAAAATGCAACTGAACCTTAAATATGTAAATGTTCAGATTTTCAAATAGCACAATGTTCTTATTCTCAGATCATCACAGTATGGAGGTTTATAATCTTGTGATTTTTCTTCACAGTCCAACAGGTAAAGATACCACTGCTCCTCAGCCAAAAGCAAGGTGAAGTCACAATATTCAAGTCTGTTTCTGATCTGGTCACTCAGCCGGTTCTCTTCATTCCTGACATCCAACAGCGAGTTCCTCATGTACGTCTCACTCTAGGTTTGATATCGATCAAACATCCTTCATTGCAACAATGACCTAAGTATATCATTCTCGTAATACAGTAAAATGCACATAAATCGTATCAGTTGGGAACGAGTTACGAAAAGAGTAATACAAGTAGTGTAAAGAAATCTAAGTGGTTTTGATAGGAAACTGAATGGGACTCGGGTGAATGTATGACTTAGGCGTTTATATGAGTTATGAAGATAAGACTTATGCAAGTCTTGCTGTATTATGCAAAAATGGAACAATGCACAGAAATCTGTGCTTTTTTTTTGGTAAATGTGAATAGTTTCAAATGCTTCTTCTTCACTTTTAGTATAAATAGTTATTTTATTTATACACATCAGTCTGGCTCAGTTAGCAGCACTCTTGATTGTGTGTAATAGATTGTGGGTTCAAGCCTCACGCCGAGACTTTGACCTCATCAACAACAACAACAAAATTACATTTATAGAGCGTCTTTCACATCGGAAGGACGTCCCAAAGCGCTGAACAGTCAGGTGTTGGGGCCTGAGCATGGGGGAGGGGTGGTGTAGGGGTGAAGGAAGGCGGAGAGGTGGGAGGGAGACCAAAGGCACGATCGAAGAGAAGGGTCTTGAGACCGGCCTTGAAGGGGGCGAGGGAGGAAGCGAGGTGAAGGGACCGTGGGATGGAGTTTCAGAGTGTGGGGGCAGAGAGGCTGAAAGCCCGGCCACCGATGGTAGGACAGGTCGGGCGGGAGACATGGAACAGGCCGGAGCACGCTGAACAGAGGGAGCGGGCAGGTTGGTAGGGAATAATAATCCTTGCATTTGATACAGACGTCTTCTAGACGTCTCAAAGCGCTTCACAGAATAGACTGTAAAGTGAATTGACTGTATATTTGTGGGCGAAATGCGGCAGCCAATTGTGCACAGCAGTGTCCCACAAACAATCGTGGTTTGAAGTGACCAATTTATTATTGGTTTATTTTCTTGAGGGATTATTATCAGGCGTGTGGAGTAAGGAAACTTGCCCAAGGTTTCATCCTGCTGGGAATCGAACCCAGGTCTCTTGCTTGCAAAGCAAGTGCTCTAACCACTGAGCTACAGGACTCCACAAGTCTAGTTTGACACTCCATGTGGTGTTGGGGATATGCTGTGTTGTCAGCGGTGTTGTCATTTGGATGAGATGTTAAACCGGGGTTGTGCCTGCCTGTCATATTTAGATTTTATTGCAAGAAATAACTAACTTGTGATTTCTGATTTATTGTGATTTATTCAAAGCCACAGGTAGTTAATTCAGAATGTGTGAAATGGGCGGTGGTTTAGTTACAGAAATTCTGCAAGAATAGAAGTTTTGCAGCAGTTCAATATTGTATTGAAGTCAGACTAACCATTGATGTCTTCTCTGTGCTGTTACAGGGATTGTCTGCTTCAGGAGAGGAGCTGGAAGGTGAAAGGTAAGTAGGGTCTTGAATTAATTTAAAGGTCCACGCCTACATTCAGCCCATCCTTAAGAATTTATTTAATGCAAACATTAAAGTTGATCCCTTCAGAATACTTAAGTGGGAATGCAACAATTTCTGATCAGAGGCTGAATCGATTTGCACCACTTACTTTCATGTAACGTATTAGTTAGCACACTTGCCTCGCAAATGAGACGACCTGGGTTCGATTCCTGGGCAGGCCGAGATATTAGGCAAGTTTCCTTACTTCACACACCTGTTTTCCTAGCAGTAAGTAAAAATAATATTTTTTACCACAAAATAAATAATTTGGTCACTCAATCTACGACTGTTGTGAGACAGTGTTGTGTGCAGTTGTTGTGTCCAGTTATGCTGGGATGGTGCATTCACACTGTAGTGGCAATGTCATGCTGTGGTGGAACATTCATAGACCACTGGTGTAGTCCTGCTGTGGTGAATTGGTGACAAAATTGCCACAAAAATTCAACTTCTGTTTGCGACACTACGTGGGGTACACAGCCACGATTCTTTAAATGATGGCTACTTGATAACAACCACGATGCACCCTATTCCTGATTTGGTTCCAGTTTTTATTTTGAGCCGTCGTTTGAAAACTTCAAGAAAATCTAAATTTTAACCAAGCAGCAAGAATGTTAGAGGCCAAAACAGTCTTTTAAAAATCCCAAATGGCATCTGACTGGACTTCGACAACAATAACAACAACATGCTTTCACATGGGATCGAGTCTCGGAGCACTTCTAGTAATAGGACGTTGTATTTCATCTTCCAGATCAGGGATTAAGAGGCTGCCTTACCTGCCTGAGCAAGAGTTCACTTCCCCTAACAAGACCTTGAGGACAGACGAACCCAAAAAAGGTAAATCTTTCTTGAATAATAATAGTAATCCTTGTGGAGTCCTGTAGCTCAGTGGTTAGAGCACTTGCCTTGCAAGCGAGACACCTGGGTTCAATTCCAGGCAGGGCGAAACCTTGGGCAAGTTTCCTTACTCCACACGCCTAATAATAATCCCTCCAAAAACAAAAACAGTAATAAATTGGTCATTTTCAATCCACGTCTGTTTGTGGGACACTGCTGTGCGCAATTGGCTGCTATGTTTCGCCCACAAATATACAGTCAATTCACTTTACAGCATATGCTGTGAAGAGTTTTGAGACGTCTAAGAAGGCACGAAAAGCGCTTTATTAAATGCAAGAATTATTATTATTAATAACAGTAATCCTTGCATTTGATGTAGCGCCTTATCATGTTTTTGAAACGTCTCAAAGTGCTTCACAGAATATATTGTAAAGTGTTGCTAATATCAGCACTGAACTTAAGCACTCTGGGACCCTACCCTGTGTGAGGGGTGCTGTATAAATGCAAGTTGTTGTTGTAAAGTGAATTGACTTTTTCCACCTGAGGTTTCATTGACTGAGGAGTTACATTAACTCTCGTGATTTAATAACTTTTTGGGAAGTGAAACTGACCGTGGTTGATCTAATCTCTGTACAATTACTGGAAATGAAAGAGGGTGGATACTGCTGAGCAGATGTTGCTGAGCAATCATGTTGTTATTATTGTAACCACATCCCTCCCCATGTTGTTGCCCTAATGTATTGCTGATGTCAGCACTGAACTTAATATAAAGCTGGGGAAACAGCTATTGTTTTGGCTACAGTAAACCAGAAAGTTCCGCAAGACATGCTTTGTGGTGATAAGATTTGCTTAACAATTTATCGCATTGGTTCTCTTAAGAAATATTGGAACTTGAGTTAATTTATTGATTAGTTTCAACTGAACCGTGAACCACCATTCCCCATGATTTGGCGTGAAACGGTTGGGCTCCATAGCTTTGCACTCTTGATCGGGTACAATGAAGCACTTGAGCATCAGGACTATCCTTGTGTGGAGGTGGTGGGGAAGGGGACGCAGGCGTGAGGGAGTGGGGGCGTCTAGGTGGAGTCTTCTTGGAGTTGATCTGGCTCCAAGGTGACATGTTTGGTAATGGACTGTCAGAATCAAGCCAGCTCTGTCCAGTTCCTGAGCCAGGCAGTCCACAGTATTCCAGGGCAATGCTGTTGACAGACCAACCAGCCGAGCTGAACAGCAGGACTTGGAGGGGCAGACAGGTCACTGGGGTCAGGGATTCTTCCCAGTTGGCTCCTGCTTAATTGTGTCTCCTATTGATTGAATGTGAAGCGTTATTAATAATAAATAGCAATACTGTTTGTATTTGATATTGCGCATTTCACTTCGGAAGAACGTTTCGAAGTACTTTGCAGGATTTACCGTAATGTGATTATGCGTTTTGTAGGCAAAAATAACTAGTGAAGTATGTCTGCCGTATCAACTTTAATGATATTGTCACACTATTTTGAAGAGCATGGAGTTCTCCTTCTGTCCTTGACAATATCCATTCTCTTCCAAAACTCCCCAAAGGTTGTTAATCTAATTATTGTTTATGGTGCATCACTGGGACAAATTATCTGCCATGCTTTTCCACACAACAGTTGTAGGGTTACTTGTGAAACAATGATCGATCAGTCAGTCAGTCAGTCAGTCAGTTAGTTAGTTAGTTAGTTCATGAATCCACAATACAACGGTAACAATCTCAATCTAAGAATAGTCAAGTGCAGTTATGGCAAATCTATATTAAGATAACTAATATAGTGCAGGTTAACTCAGAGAATAATTGGTAAATGATCGTTTCACCTACTCTGGAAGGAGGTTGGCATTGCCTTTGGCCAATATTACACCGGGTATGTCTCACACTGAAGTTTGACTGACAATAAACATTCATAACCAAAGTTTGATCACACGATGACAGTATCAAAACGGTGGAGTCAAAAGTTAGTTTACCCAATTAGAGTTCACAGTTCGATTATCCAATCATATTCCCGAACTGGTTCATTCATTCACCTTTCAACACACAGGAGACACCCCAAGGTTATCATAATAATAATAATCCTTGCATTTGATATAGCGCTTTTCACGTCTTCTAGACGTCTCAAAGCGCTTCACAGAATATGCTGTAAAGTGAATTGTCTGTATATTTGTGGGTGAAATGTGGCAGCCAATTGCACACAGCAGTGTCTCACAAACAGTCATGGATTGAAAGTGACCAATTTATTATTTTGTTTTTTGTTTTTTTGGAGGGATTATTATTATTAGGCGTGTGGATTAAGGAAACTCCACAACCTCACAGGAATTTGGGGGAACTGTCATGTTCCGATGTACCAAGTGTAAAGAGTTCAACTCATCACTTAATCCTCTCATTTTCACACCATGGAGTCATAAAATCCTGGTAATCTTGTAGTATTTTACAGTGGACTCCTGTAGCTCAGTGGTTAGAGCAAGCGAGCGACGTGGGTTCGATTCCCGGCAGAACGAAACGTTGGACAAGTTTCCTTATTCCACACGCCTCTGTTTACCTAGCACTATGTAGGAATCTGGTTGTTAGTCGATTGGTGGATCGCTTTTCCGGGCGTAAACATTCCTTCAAAAAAAATAATAAATTGTTCACTCAATCCACGACTGTTTGTGGGATACTGCTATGCACAATTGGCTGCTGCGTTTCACCCACAAAATATACAATTCACTTTACAGTATATTCTGTGAAGCGTTTTGAGACATCTCGAAGATGTGATAAGGCGCTATATCAAATGCAAGAATTATTATTATTATTATCCCTAGTTACCTAGGTAGCCAAGTTTATATCAATCAATACAACAGTCCAACTTCCTGACTAAATTTCCCCATAGCTCAGTGTTTATGTTGATGAAGCAAAAGACTAACATTCTGAGCAGGACCCACTCCTTTACTGCAGCAGTTGGGATATCTCCTGGTAAACTCTCATTCATCTCATGATCGGCATAATGTTTCTTTATTTTAATTCTTTCTTATAGTCTTTAACTTTAATTCTTCCTTTCAACCTTTCTTTACACAGTCAATATACGAAGTAACTCGCTGGGTGAAGCATTTGAAATGCTTCAATTTGATACGGTGCTATATCAAGTGCAATGTATTTAAATCTGTTGGACTATTTGGCATGATACCAGGTTAAATAAATTACTGTATAAAGGCGTTCAAGAGGCAATTGCAGGAGATGTCTTTGGAAAGGGAATGTGATTTGGGGATAGGTCAGGTAGCTGCAGTTGAGAACAATTTCAAAGGAACGGGCTTGTTGGACTCAGTAGTCTTTTTTGTCCTTTGAAAGCCTGTTTAAATGTTACTATTGCCTAATACTGAAGCCTGAAATTTCACATGTTTTTAGCCTTCATTTTATAGCCAGTTTTCTGCAGCTTGGATATTAAGTCAGAGGTTGTATAGATTGAAGTCATTTGGCTCATCCCGTCTGGCTGATGTCTATCCTGCATCCTATCCCTAGTTTTTGTTTGAATGTTTGTTTGTTTGATGTCCTCTCTATGTGTGACCAGGCTCCCTCTGACTCCTCGTACTCCTGGACCTCTCTGCCACAATCGACACAGTCAACTACGCCATCCTCCTCCACTGCATCTCCTCCACCATCCACCTCAGGGACCGCGCTCACTTGGTTCAAGTCCTAACTTACAAACCGCCAGCATTACATTTCTGCAAATGTTTTTTCTTCTCGCTTCCACCCGGTCACTTGTGGGGTACCCCAAGGCTCCATCCTTGTCCCCCTTCTTTTCCTCATCTATATGCTCCCTCTCAGTGATGTCATCCACAGACACGGGATTAACTTCCACGTGTACGTGGATGACACTCAATTCTACTTCTCCTCCTCCAGCTGCGACCCCCAGTCCTCTGATGTTCTGTAAGCTTGTCTGACAGACACCAAGGCCTGGATGAGCGCAAATTTCTTCCAGTTAAACATCAGCAAGACGGAAGCCATACTCTTTGGCTCCCATCAATGTCTTCTGTCCCATGTCCCATGACCTCCCCAACCTAGTTGATCTATCCTTAAAACTCTCTGAACCTGTGCGCAACTTAGGCATCAGGTTCGATCCCCAGTTATCCTTCCTCCCCCACATCCAGTCCCTGACCAGGACCACTTTCCTCCACCTCCGCTACACTGCCCGTCTCCGACAATACCTCACTCCACAAGCTGCCGAAACCCTTGTCCATGCCTTTGTCACCTCTCAGCTGGACTATCCTAATGCCCTCCTTGTTGGTCTCCCCTCCTCCACTATTCATAAAATTCAACTCATCCAAAACTCCGCCGTCCACATTCTCACCTGTACTAAACTCCGCACCCCGATTACTCCAGTCCTTGCCAAACTCCACTGGCTTCACTCAACTCCAAGATCCTCACTGTAGTGTTTAAATCCGTTCACTCCTTGGCACTCCCCTATCTCTCCAAGCTCCTCTCTCCTCACAGCAGTACCCACTGCCTCTGCTCTACTGGGTCCAGCCTTCTTGTCCCTCGAATCCTCCACTCCACCATCGGCAGCCATGCCTTCAGCCACAATGTCCCGAAGCTATGGAACTCTCTCCCTCAATCCCTTCACCTCGCCCCTTCTTTTCCGATTTTCAAGTTGCATCTGAAGACCTTCCTCTTCGACTGCGCCTACAGTCACCTTTCCCATCCCCCTGGCTCCACCATTGTTAAGCGCCCTGGAACACAGCCTGGTGTGGAGGGCGCTATATATGTGCATGTTGTTGTTGTTGAATGTGCATATGGTTGCCGTCTCAACAATTGACTGTGGGAGAGAATTCCACCCTCCCACACACTCTGTGTGTGGAAAAGTTCCTCTTAATCTCTGTCCTGGAGCTCCTCCACTGTTCCTGTTTGTAATGCTACATCCTCTAGGTCTAGACCACAGATAGCACTGAGAGATGCAGCTGCACATGCATCTGCTTCTGCTTATTCATATCGATGAGGAATCATAGCTTCGGGACGTTGTGACTGAAATGAGGAATCAAGATAACAAGTAACACACACTCAGCACTTTGTACATGAATCACGTGAAATTACATGAATTATAGAAAGCTTTGGTTAGACCACATTTGGAGTACTTTGATCCATTCTGGTTGCCACCTACTAGAAGGATATAGAAGCGATGGAAAGATATCAGGAGTTGTAGGTTACTACTATATGGATAAACTGGATAGATTAGGGCTTTTTTTTTAACTAGAGAAGAGACGTTTATAAAATAACAGATCCACATCCCTGTTCAGGTGGATATTAAACATCCCACGGAACTAATTGAAAAGAGAAGGAATTTTCTCCCAGTGACCTGGCCAACAATCCTCCAGGTAAAATTGGTCATTTATTTAATAAGACTATTTGTGGGACATTGCCGTGTGCAAATTGGCTGCGGGTTCACTGGCAAAATACAAGACACTTCACAGTAAACCCTGTGAAACACTTTGAGATAGGGTCTGTATCAAATGTAATGGTTGCTATATTATAACTTTAGATTCTAATTCTTGCCGTGTCTTTTCAGTTTTGCTGTACGTCAGGAAGGAATGCGAAGAGGTGTTTGATGCAGTTCTACTGAAAACACCTTCTCTGAAAGGCCTGATGGAGGCTGTAAGTAAAGGAAAATTCTATTTTTAAGAACTTCGACATTCAGTGAACCACATTCTTCTGATATTTAGTTCCTTTCCCTTTTTTCCCTAGATTGTAAAGTAGCCTAGTGGATCCAGACCATAAAATGATGTGTTATATCAGGTCTGGGAGTTATAATGGCCGTTGGTCTCACTTCTGGGTTGTTAGATCACAATTGACGCTATTAACGTCACTTCCAGCTTCCTGTGCAGGCTGGCCAGATTACTGTGCATGCCAGTCCCTCAGGCCAGCTCGGGTCCGTAACTCTGTCTGTCCAGCGACTTGGGACGTCCTCCCGACGTGAAAGGTGCTATACAAATGTAATTTTGTTGTTGTTGTTGTTGTTGAAGTTAGCCAGTCCTTTAACTGCACCGCCCGTAACTGCAGTTCCAGATACCGTGCGGTGTGAAGGGCGCTATATAAATGTTTAGTTGTGGTTGTTCCACAGGTGACGCATGTTATAAGTGAACTCACACACTCTAACGAGGTGTCTTATAATGGAGTTGTCCTGGGTACGCAGGAAGTACAAGAGTTAAAGTTACTAATTTCCTTTCACTTTCCCTGAGGAGATTCCGAGCCGCTCTCAGTTTCACTTGTTGATGTCGCAACACTTGTTGTGCTTACTTGAAGTGGACAGGGAGCACTGTGATCATGGGAGGGAGAAAGTGGGGGAGGGAAAAGGAAGGGAAGGAGAAGGGAGAGGGAGGGAAGGAGGAGGGAGATTTGAAATCACATATCATACAGTAATCAGTAAAGAATGGGATTTTTCTTTGTTCCATAGCTGAGTACTGGAGAAGTAGGGAATACATACGGGATAAATAGGTCAGATTAAATGTCGGCTACGGCCTACATTTATGACTATCTTATGTATAACTGCACTCCACAATGGACCCTCACCCCACTGATTTTATCACTTCAGAGTACAAAACTTTACGATTCATTATCTCTGAAGATATTTGAGCTCATAGTCTAAGTCAGGGTGACCCAACATTTTGGCTGCCACAGGCCAGCTTTCCTATTTGAGAAAGGGCCACGGGCCACATAAGCAATATTTTGTATTTTTTGTATTTTTTATTTGATTATAAAAAATATACAGTCACTGCACTGCACAGTAATTTCTGTGAAGCGCTTGGTGTGAAAGGTGCTGCCTCAAATGCAAGAATTATTATTGTTATTTTATGCACAATATCACCTGAAATGGTTGATCATGGTTAACAGGCTGAAAGCTATTCTCCCATTTATTTTTCTATGCTTTTGTATGTTTTAATGACTTTCTTGCTTTTTGATGGAAGCTCAGACATTTCAGTGTGTTTTGACCAACAGCAAAGCAAGCCAATCTGCAAATGTACACTCAGCATTTCTGACCTGCAAAAAATAATTATGCTGGTGCGAAGGTTTACATGGGAGCAGAGTTTACTTGGGGGGCAAGACCGTTGCCAGCGGGAGGGGTTGAGCGGAGTTGCAGGTGCAGGTCTGCCATCTGTTAAAGGAGAGTACCCAGAACCAACGTCGCCCAGGCTCCCAGCCACACAACAGGAAGCCCTTACCACAGTTAATCCTTTTTATCTTGTTTTCATGGTTACGTCTTTTTTTCAAAAAAAACATCTGTTCCATACCTCACTTGACTTTAATTGCTGTGCGAGATTAAAAAGATAATTGATTGTAAGAAACAAAATGATGCTATGAAGTCTGTACATTCACTTGCCCAAACTATGTTCTGTTTTCCACGAGTGCATTTGAAAATAATAATAATCCTTGCATTTGATATAGAGCTTTTCACGTCTTCTAGACGTTTCAAAGCGCTTCACAGAATATACTGTAAAGTGAATTGACCGTATATTTGTGGACAAAATACGGCAGCCAAATTGTGCACATCAGTGTCCCACAAACAGTTGTGGATTGAAGTGACTAATTTATAATTGTAGGGTTTTTTAAGGTCCCAAACTAGATTAGAAGTCACTTTTTGGCTGACTAGGTTATTGTATTGGACTTTGATGAACTCTGCAGGTAGCTTATGAACATGACCTTGTATAGACGTTTGGTATATTGTTGGAAATAATATTGCTTGTATTTGATATACAACAACAACAACAACAAGATTCCATTTATAGAGTGCCTTTCACGTTGGGAGGACATCCCAAGGCGCTGTACAGTTGGGTCAGGACCCGAGCAGGGGGAAATGGTCAGGGTGAGGGGAGGGAAGGGAGGGAGCGAGGAGGGGGTAGAGAGGGGAGCTGAAGGCACGATCAAGGAGAAGAGTCTTGGGACCGGCTTTGAAGGAGGAAAGGGAGGAGGCGGCGAAGGCACTGAGGGATAGAGTTCCAGAGCCTTGGGGCTGAGAGGCTGAAGGCCCGGCCACCGATGTTGGGGCGGGGGATGTGGAGCAGACTGGAGCCAGAGGAACGGAGGGTACGGGCAGGTAGGTAGGGGATAGTAGGTCGGAGAGGTAGGAGGGAGCAAGGTCGTGAATAATACCTTAATACATTGAAATATCTCAAAGTGCAAAGAGCTTTTTCTGTAAAGTGGAGGCTATATGTATTTCTAAGCGAAGCAATTTACATATAACAATGTCCAACAAACAACCATGAAGTGACTGGCTAATTTTGTTTGGAGGTTTGTTGACCAGGACACCAGGAGAAACTGCCTTTGCTTTTGGAATATTTCCACAGGATCTATAATGTCCACCTGAACAAATACAGACCTGTTAACGCCTCATCAGATATCAGTGTGTTTTTGTATTAATAAAGGGTTCATCCTACACCTCAGCATTTAAAATACTCGTGGGTAAAAATCATGAAATTTTAAAACTCCTGAGACAAGGGGTGGATAATTTACATAAAGTAAGTTTCTTTGTTTGCCTATGTGTTTATTATCTTTCTAGATTTCAGAAAAATATGAAGTACCGCTTGGCAAAATTGTAAAAGTCTACAAGAAATGCAAGAAAGGGTGAGTAAATGTCTTTGCTACAGGTTTGATTGTGGAAAGTTGTTCAATAAATTCATGAATATATTCCCTTTTGCATTTACTTTTTTCTACACCTATTTCAACTTTCTTTGATACTTTTATGATCCATTTATCCTTCTATGAACCTTTTTGTTCAATGTTATTTTTGTCTTTATCCTTCAGTTTATAATTTCTCTGGTTGTTACATCTGTCTCTCTTGTCCTTTGTTTTAGAGTTTATTTAATTCATTTCTAACTTCAGACTGTATTGATATCAAGATCTATATCGTGCAATATTTGCAAACTGGATTTGTTGGCCAATTGTGAGTTTTTAGATTCCAGAAAAGTGTAAAGTATTGAACATAAACAGCATCATTTTTATGGGGTAAAGAAATGTTGTAAATTTTAGTGACATTTCAATTTTTAGGTCACTTTTTACTCCCACCCCTTATAAGCAAGGTAAATTGGTGTCTTGAACATAAAATTGCTTTCTTTCCATGGGAAACGAATGTCAGGGTAGAAATTCCACCTTGTCTAGTCTAGTTTTACCCCATTTGCTTATCATTTCAGTGCATTCAGAATTTGGCAAGTTCTTAAATGCAGTCTTCAGTTTTGAAGGTGTTTTTCAGAAAGTTTGTGTTTAAGAACACCAGGAAAACGCCTTCAACATTGAAACTGAATTCAACAAATTGCTAAATTCTGAATGATTTTGACTTTTCCCTAACACAATGTATTTTACATATTCCATTTTGTCAAAGCTTAAGATCGTTAGCTCCAGGGCATCTTTCATGTCAATTTGGGCTAAAATAGTATATAGATTCCTCCTGATATAATTTTGATTCCTTGCATTATTCTGCATTTCCTGCTTGCGTGCCCATTTTCCAGGTGGGAGTTAATAAGAAAATTGGCCNTTTTTTTGGTGAAGACCTGTTCCAAAAGCAGTTAGGTTTGCTGTTAAACTACTTGAATGTGGGACTCTGCTGTGCGCAATTGGCTGTCACCTTTCACCCAGAAAATATACAGTCAATTCACTTTACTGTATAACCTGAGACAATTCAATGACGTGATAATGCATTATATCAAATGCAACAATTATTATTATTGAATAGCAAGATTGTGATTTCTTGTTGGAAACCTTGATGGCTTTATTACATTCGGATGTATCCCACTCGTCCTTGGTGCACAGAGGATTAAAATTCCTCACAAGGAGAACTTTTCCCTCAGAACCTTTTGCTGATGTGTATTTTTTTTCCCTTCCTGTTGTTGTCCCTAGTATCCTGGTGAACATGGATGACAATATTGTGAAGCACTATTCTAATGAAGACACATTCCAGCTCAACATTGAAGATGCCGCAGGAAATTACAAGCTCACATTTGCTGAGATATGAAAAGAACTGACAATACAGTGTGCGCTATGTTATAGCACATTTATTGACCTGGCACACACAATGTGAGTAAATATAATATGTACAAGACTCATTGTATAGGTTCACATCTATCTGAAAGTAAGTGTGTGAAACCCTATCCCAGTCACATCATGCTAACAAAACTATGGTATTCTTAAAAATGTTGATTCCTTATTTAAGGAAGGAAGTTAAAATATATTTCGAAACACCCCTCCCCCAAACTCTGAACAATTGTAATGTCCAATCCTGGCTGCAAAGTTCTGAGTCCCACCATCTTTGGTTGCTGCTTAGCAGAAATCAATGTTGGGTGCATAAAACGTCCTATCTTAACTTATTCAGCGGAAGCTGGCCTGAAGCTAGGAAACCAGGGCCGTATCCCATGAACAAACCAAAGAGGGGCTACTTTCCTCACTGGTAAATGGCAAGAGAAATCTCTGTACTATACAAATGTAATTTGTTGTTGTTGAAATCACCAGGTCTCACACATACTGTGCTTCCACCAACCCTCGCTTCGCTTTCTCCCAGGAATCACCTCCTGCTCACCTCACACTGCTCTGATGTCTTGCAGTCTTGTATATATTATATAAAATTAAAAAAATTGCATAGCAGCATCTTGTGGAGCTTTAATAAGCCCAGGGATTCAGGTCATGTCAATTTTGTGTGAAGTCTTTTGTGTGTTGCAGTCTTATATAAGATGCCTGAGTAACTACTTCTCCTGTATGGTATATTTTTATTTTGGAAGTTTAAATACTGTTGATTTTTTTTGCATCAATTCAGTTGTGCCTGAGTTTAGATTTTAGAAATGTAAATGTTATTTTTTTTAAAAAAATACTTCATTGAAGGCAAGTGCAGTGACTGGAATTTGAGCTACAGCACTTACAGAATATCATACATGACATTTTCGTATAAATAGTGATAGAGGCACCAACAGTCTTATCTATGGGAATATACAGTGAATGGCTAAAGATTCGCCAAGGAAGCCATCATATTCTTGTATATTAAGTGCAATAAATCATAAAAATAATAACTTTTTTAACTACCTTCTATTGTTAGCATTTAAACAAAAAGTTTACTATGGAGAGGGTCTTGGTCTTTACCTTTTACAAATAAACTGTAACCACTTAATTTTTTTTTACAAAAACCTCAGCTGTACTCTCAAATGTTTACGATGGTTTTTAAATTAGGAAAAAGCAGTTGAAGCAAATCTAAAAAATGTTTTGAGGTCTCCTTGTAATTGTAAAGATGATTAAAATCCTGCCATCTTTCTTTTCCACATTACAATATATTCTATGAATCACTTTGAGATGTCTCAATGACATGATAAGGTGCTATTTTAAGTGCAAGGATTTTTATTATTATTAGGACCATCCTACCCATTAGGTTCTGGCCTTCATGGATTTTTTAAAAAAAACAGTCAGTAATAACTGTGCACATGGTCCAACCTATAACAGGAATTCTCAGGAAATATACTTATAACAAAGTAAACGTAGAAATTGGAACAGGGCAAATTTACCATCATCTGTTATACACTCCTGTACACAGTCATATCTACAATGTGTTTTGATAGTTTTCCGAAAGCCTTGAGATAGTGATTTGGTTTTGTGGGAATGTATGGTAAGACCTTTGAGAGGTTAGATAGTGAGCATTTTTTCCCACTGGTTGGTAAATTGGTCACTAGGTACGTAAGTTCAGGAAGAATTAATAGGGAGGTTGAAAGAAACATTTTCACACAGAGGGTTGTTAGGACATGGGCTGCTTTGCCACAAGTAGCTGAGATAATACAAACATTTGAAAGGACATCAATATGAACATTTGAAGAGGAACATTATAAAATGATATGGAGAGAGTGGAAGGAATTGGGAATATAACCAGGGTTGTTATGTTTAAATGGTTTGGTAGAGTCTCTAACTAATAAAAAAAAATTTATATTACTCTTTAGCTTCACTTCTCCAAAGATATTTCTTTGTAACACCCTATATCCATGCAAGAAATGCATAATCATGTCATTACATAAACTGGAAAGATTACCCATCTGGATTAGATGATTATTAGAATACTCAAGATTTGTTATGGTGCATTTATGCAAGCGTGCAGTTTGCCCAACAACCATTTAAACCTTAACAAATATATTTTCAAACGCAAATCTTTATGTAAATATAACTTTCTATTTAAATAATAACTGGTCATGCAAAATGAGACTCCTCCCCTATCACCACACCACACCTCCCCTCCCCCCATGAGAAGGACTCTTTGAGACAAGTCTCTGGGTTAATATTTACCAACAGTGTCTTAAATCAGTTCCATCATTATAGCTACTGCCAAACTGACATTCCTTGAACAATGAATACTCTTCAAAGGTTTGGTAACTAACCAGATATGACCACTGAGGCTCATGTTGCCCACTGTTGATGTCACTGTTTTATTGCAGTTACATTCTTGCGTCTAGTGTTATTCCAGCGTGATAGTAGTTTTTTCTTGGTACTTCCTTAAATTTGCTCATCTCTTGCTTCTGCTTGTAACTCTGTTTATATTTGTTAGTATAATATTTCTGAGATTCTTAAGTTATAATCCTAACGTTTGGACGCCTTTCACATCTGGAGGATGTCCCAAAACACTTCACAGGATACACTATAAGTGGAGTGGCTGTATTTACAGGAAAACTCAGAACAGCATTTGTGCACACAAACAGCCATGATGTGAGTGACCGGTTCTATTTGGGGGATTGTTGGCCAGGGCACCGGGAGAAACTCCTCTTTTCAGTTTGTGCATTTAACATCAAGACAGACGGAACCTCGGTTTAATGTCTCATCCAGAGGACAGCACCTCCAACAATCCACCACACCCCAGCACTGCATTGGAGCATCAGCTAGACTGTGAGTTCAAGTCCTGACATGGGATTTGAACTTACAATCTTCTGACTCAGAGATGAGAGAGCTACCACTGGGCCAGACTGACACACACTCCAGTCTTTCCCTATTGATCCTCCTGTCCCAAGTGGATAAACTTGACCGTTATAACTGGTACAACATCATCAGTCTTTGCCATCGAATTATCTACAATTTTGAGTATAAAATACTTCACAACATAAAATGCTTGTCAGAATATTAGTAATAAAATCTTTGAACTTTAAAAAAGGATAATTACACTCAATACAAGTTCTTTAAATTTATAGTTCAAAATTCGATAAATGCTCAAATTCTCTCCGCTGTTTCATGAAATAAAACAACTTTGGTTAAGGCTCCAATTCCTCTAAATCTGAAATGCCACCTCCTATTAGCAAAACAGTTCAGTGGACAGTAACCTGCTGGTAGCTAATGTGAAGTCAAAGTTTACAACCTGAGCTTAATGTCGCTTAACTCTGGTGACAAAGTGAAACTTCAATACATTTTTCTTTAGGCTAGATGATTGTCAACAAGATTGACATAAGGTGGGTGTTTCTTAAAGTACTTTACCTCCATAAAGTAAAGAAAAACACTTTTCGAGTATGACCTTACAACTCCCTTATCTCAACTTTTTCACGACAATCTATCAACTAATTGATATAAATGATACCATTCGATAAGGACATTTAGTACACTGAACTAGAGACACTTCGCCTACAAATATACTTTACAATACAACCCCTTTGAAGCTTCTGAATGATATGGTAAGGTACTATATCAAATGCAAGGATTATTATTACTTACTTTACACTGATTATTTGAACTATGAAATGACCAAACATTGAACTGAACTAAATAATCAACATTGTTTTCCTATCACCAGGGGTCATTTTCATTCTCATGATGTCGCTACAGATGTGACTGGCATAGGCTGATTGGGGCAAATGGCCTCTTTCTGTGCTATGATTTCTATGCTTCTGTAAGTAGAACATACTACAGCAGTGAATGAGAAAAGGCTATTTGAACCATTAAGTTCGCTTCTTCCACAGTCACACAAAATAGACCCTATTTCTCCATCCAGGAATTTCTCCACCTCGCTCCTTCTCTCATTCATGGCCCATCTCAAAACATCCCTTTTTGACCATGTTTTTAGTCATCTCTCCACTCCACACCCACCTCGGCTCCCACCCCCAATTTGTAGACCAACCGACATTGTCGAGCACTTTGAGAAATCCTCTTGAAGTGAAAAGCACAAAAGTAAGTGTGAATTGCATTGTGGAGTTAGAAATATGGGAACAGGAAGAGACTGTTCAGGCCATTGAATCTATTTCACCAATTTATTAGATTAAGGAGGATCTTTAATCCAATTACACGTTAACAATAGATAGAAGTTTGGACCTCACGTGGTTAGATGTTAATGTTTGTTGCCAAAAGCAAGAGGATTATAGATGGGCAAAGGCACAGAACCAAGTCAACCTCTGCATTTGACTAGAGCCAGATCCCAATGAAATATTTTTTTTAAAAAATGAGCCCATGTGGAAATACTTCTATAAGCACCCTATGCCAGAGAATTGGCAAAACTTTAAATTAATATTAAAGTAAATGTTAACCAGGGAAAATATAAAAATCTTGATATCTCAAGTACGTAAAAAATAGGAAAAACCCAGGATTTGAAACTACAATGTCAAATTCCACAATGGTTTAATGAAAATGAACATTACTGTTTTAAACCTCACAGAAGATAGATGAGCATGCATGTTTTGGGTAAGAGGCCTCACTAGAATCAAATCCCGTTGGCACCATTCAGACATTCTACGATTACAGTCCAGAATTTTTTCAGAAGAAAATGGAAAAGGTTTTTGTTTTTTTAAGCAAGTATTTTTCTGACTTTTGATACGCATTTAAATAAATGTATTCAGACTTGTATACCAAAGGGAATAAATTTTATATGGACATTTCTACACTGGTTGACAGAATCATTGATTTTTTAAAAAAAAAATCAGTCTAATGGTATTTGTTTCCAATTGTAATTGCAGTATTGTGGCAGCGTTTCTGTAAAATGTGTGTAGCTGATGACAAAAACAGAGCACCTCTCCTGGAACAGCTGCTTTTAGACAATTGGTGGAGAGAGAGAGATTAAGTGAGAACGTACAACAACAACAAAATTACATTTATAGAGCGCCTTTCACGTCGGGAGGACATCCGAAAGCACTGAGCAGTCAGATGTCGGGGGTCAAGAATGGGGGAGGAGTGGTGTAGGGATGAGGGAAGGCAGAGAGGTGGGAGGGAGACCAAAGGTCGAAGAGAAGGGTTTTGAGACCGGCCTTGAATATAATATATAATATAATGATTATAATATAATAATGTAGTTATTATACAAAATGATACACTGGAAATACTTCTTCAAGATTACTGCTGCATATCCAAATGTGTCAACCTGATTCAGTTGCTAACACTCTTACCTCTGATTCAGAAAGGTGTGGGTTGAAATTCCACATCGACATTTTGACGCATATCGTGTAGACTGGTGCTGCAAAAGAGAGCTTGGGGAGCGCTGCATTGTTGGAAGTTATGCTCTTTGGATGAGATATTTAGCCGATATCCCGTCTGCCTGTTCAAATGAACGTTAAAGATCCCATGGCACTATTTGGAATGAGAAGCGGGTTTCCCCCATGTCCTGTCCATCAAACCTCTAGATAAAATTTGTGAAGCTATATCAGAAATTAATAAGGATAAATAACCTTTGGGGGCAGGCTCGAGAAGCCGAATGGCCTATTCCTGCTCCTAGTTCTTATGTAGAAGATCTGGGACAATTATAGATATGGAATGCAGAACGGCAGATAGATTCCTATGGGGTAAAATGTATGACTTTCCATAACAGATTGGATGGGATAAGTATCAATCTCTTGTCCTGTCGAATTTAGCATGAATATATGCAGATTTAATTTCAATATAGATAAATAAAAGGTAATGCAATTTTGAAATGGAGTAAGTATTTATTGTGGTCTGCATTGTTTGAGAATAAAATGGATCTAGATGTGGAACAGGTGAAGTCCTTAACAATATGATCTGCTGAAGCAGTGGGTTTGAAATGGGAAATCTGCATGCGTTTTATTTTATTTTTAAAAAGCCAGAAATTTCTGAACAAGAGGAGCAATGACATGCACACATCATTACCTGGTTGTTAGTCGACTGGCTAATTTTATGCAATTTCCACTTTAAATAACAATAATAACAATCCTTACACTTGATATACTGCATTATCATGTCTTCAAAACTTGTCAACAGTCTTCACAGAATATACTGTAAAGTGAGTTAATTATGTGGATATGTGGAGTCCTATAGTTTAGTTGTTAGAGCACTCGCCTCGCAAGCGAGAGGACCTGGGTTCGATTCCCGGCAGAGTGAAATGTTGGGCAAGTTTTCTTACTCCACACGCCCCTGTTTATCTAGCAGTAAGTAAGAACCTAGTTGATTGTTAGTTGATTGGCGGATCGCTTTTTCAGCGCTTTGAGACATCTAGAAGATATAATAAGACGCTATATCAAATGCAAGGATTATTATTATTATGTATCAGTCTGGATGGTGATTATTTTCTGCATGTGTGAGACACCCATCTGACTAAAAAAGGAACCCAAGACAGGCTGTACTATAACACCAGGCACAGTAAGACACAATTTTACATTACATCATCCTCCTGGCTATCAGGAAAAGCTCACCAATATGATTTTTCCCAAGTCTTCCCTGGGTGGAATTCCTCCAACATCACTGAGCCAGAACTCAAATACCAGTCACGTAAGTAAGTCACCCATGCAGAACCACTTCTAAGATAATTTTCAATCCTCCTTCTTTCTACTTTCATCTGAATCATTCTAGCAGCGTATTCCCATGTCTGGATCGCTTGTTTGGGTGTCTTCTGTAGAAAATGCCTGATACTTTACTATTTCAATGAATATTTTACCCACTGCAGTGCTTGCTGGCATTATGACCATAGTGAAATTCACTGTGACCTTCACTCAGCATTGGTGGTAAATAGTCACAATTACATACATGAAGGAGAAGGCAATACCGGCGTATGGGAGAAGGGATTAGAAGGGATATGGACTCATGTGGACTATAAACACTGGTCTGGACTAGTTGGACCTGTAATCCATACTAATAAAACGACAATGTCTGTCTATGTGTCAACCAAGATCTCAATAACCGATTGACATAGAGACATGATATATACCTCATCAGAAAGGCTTTGCATTTGGGAGTGTCATAGGCAGATGTTTTGGAGAGGGAAGCACGCACGCAGACGAAGCCAAGCGACAGCAATAAGATAAAAATGCCTAAACGAACATCAAACCTTTCTCGTACAAATAAAAATGCCAGTCAAAAGAAAGAAAGCCGATTAAATTAAACTGAAGGACAAAGAACAGCACAGCTACATTGCAATAACTTGACCTGCAGATCACACAGTAAGCCCCTTCATTTAGCGTAGCTTTGATAAGATCTTCTATCGTTCATGAGCTATGACCCAAACAAGCTCATTGCACGTGTATGGCAGTTTTGCTTAAGGTGTACACACAGTGCTTATGGCATATTAAATGGTTTGTGAGTGGTATCACTGAAATCTAAATTCCATATTGGATCCTTTGGTTGCAAGCATAGCTAGTGTTCTATATAATTCTATGTACATTAATATAATTGTAAAAAATAACATTGATTATGAAAATTATGAAATAACATTGATTATGAAATCAACCTTTATATTCTACATCTGCATCCTACATTCTATACTGACCAGCTCTGCCTTCATCCATTTCCACAACATTGCCTGACTCCACTACTGCCTCACCCCTCAGGCCACCGAAACCCTCATAAACGCATTCATTATCTCAAGGCTCGACTACGGAAAGTCCATCCTTGATGGCCTCCCCAACTCTTCCCTCCACAAGTTGCAGATCATTCAGAACTATGCAGCTCGTGGCCTCTCCCGCACCAGGCTCCGTGACTCCCTCACCCCCACCCACACCCGGCTCCACTGGCTCCCCATCCCTCAGAGGATAGAATTCAAAATCCTCATCCTCACTTTCAAGGCCTTCCATGGCCTTGCCCCCTTCTACCTCTCTGACCTGCTGACCCCCTAGCAACCTGTCTGCTCCCTCCGTTCACCAGGATCCAGCCTGCTGCATGTCTCCTGCTCGACCTTCCCTACCATTGGCGGCCGGGCTATTAGCCTCTCTGCCTCCACTATTTGGCTCCATCCCACAATCCCTTCACTTTTCTCACTCTCTTGCTTCGTTCAAGGCACACCTCAAGACCCTCCTTTTCGACCATCCCTCCTATCTCTCTGCCCTCCCCCATCCCAACCCTACCCCCCACGCTCAGGTTCTGATCCGACTGCCTTAGGATGTCCTCCTGATGTTAAAAACGCTTTACTAATGTAATTTTGTTGTTGTTGTTGTACATCCATCTTTATATTTATAAATATATATTTTCAAAAAAGTGTGCAAATGAACTGCCATGTTCACCTACAAATACACAATTACTACACTCCTATGAGTGCTTTGAGATATTTCAACGACATGATAAAGCACTACATCGAATGCAAGATTTATTATGATTTTATTATGTGAAATGCACTAGGTAAGTTGCACATTTTCACAATGTAAAGCTTTCCTTTACAATATATTCTGCAAAGTGTTTTGAGAATAAACAAGCTTTGCTTCCCCCCACAGCTAATACCAGATTTGATCTGCACTGTCACTCTTCTCACTGAGAACACCTACAAAGCTGCTTTTATTAGTCGTAGGAAGCTTCATCGAAAAAATGGGGACGGCTGAACAGGTTGACTAAACATTGTTCAGTTGGCAGCCTTGAATACAGCAAAATCGTTTTTCATAACAAATAAATTACCAAAGGAACAACATTGCAGACAGTTCAGCTAAACCTTTAGAAAGTGAAGGGATGCTACAAATATTCCATACATAAAACACTATCTATTTCTAAAATACCAGTTTAGAAAACGAACTTGTTTTTTATAGAACCTTATGCATTAAAATATCTCAAAGTGCTTTATGATAGCTGTTGTTATATGCACTGATTGCTTTTTTTTGTGGGCAAACGCAGCAGTCATTGTGGGCACAACAATGTCTATTAAACATTCATAAAATGAATGACCAATCAATCCAGAAAATTGTTGGCCAGAACATGGTGAGAAGCTCCCTTCTCACTGATCACAAAATAAAGAGCTACATCAAACACAAGGATTCTTATTACTTAAATATGTGATCGGTTTGGATGAAGGAGACCCTTTGGCCCATTTGATCTCATTCTTTCAGAACACCCACCTTACCAGCCTCCCATCACACCATTAAACTGTTTTTTAAATGAGTCCAGTTTCCTGGCCTCTCATCCTGCCCGTTAACCTGTTCCAGTCATCAATCACCCTCTGGGTAACAAAATATTTCTTGGTGTCTGTTCTGAAATTGGCCTTTGCCTCTCTAAACCTCTATTCTCCATTTCTACTATCTTAATCCATTGAATTTTGCCAGAATTAGTCACAAAATGTTACAATTCAGTCTTAATTTGGAACCTTTATTTCAGTTATTAAAAAGACTAATTAAATATGCTTTCATTACATCAAGGTTTGACTATGCAAACTTGTTGCCTGTCGGCCTTCCCAAGTCCTCTCTCCATAGGCTGCAGTTCATCTAGAACTCTGCAGCCCATATCCTCTCCCGCACTAGGCTCCATGACCCTATCATCCACATCCTTGCCCGACTCCACTGGCTTCCCATCATATAGAGGATACATTTCAAGATCCTGGTCCTCACCTCAAAGCCCTCCACGGCCTTGCTCCCCCCACCTCTGCGACCTCCTAACCCCCTACCATCCTGCTTACTCCCTCCACTCAGCGGGCTCCGGCCTGCTTCACAACACTGCCTCACCTGCCTCACCATTGGCGGGCCTTCTGCCACTCTGGAACTCCATCCCGCAGTCCCTCCACCTCGCCCCCTCCCTTGCCTCCTTCAAGACACTTCTCAAGACCCTCCGCTTTGACCATGCCTTTGATCAGCCTCCTCCCCCTGCCCTCCACATTCCCCGATACTGACTCCGAGCTCAGATCCGAAACTCTGTCTATCCAGCACCTTGGGACGTCCTCCCAATGTGAAAGGCACTATACAAATGTAATTTTGTTGTTGTTGTTGTAAACATGTTTTCATAATCTTGTAGAATCTTAAATTTTGGGACAAAACTGTCTCACACTAAAATAGGTGGAATTTCAGGCCTCAGTGACTAACCATCAATAACCATTGCCAAACCTTCCTCTGGCTGTTAAATTAATATTTAAGACTTGGTTAGTTGAATTTGCTGACTTGGCATCTATGCAGATGTCCACTTGTTTACAATATATTTTGAGCCATTTTTAGCTTCTGCCTACATTTGCAGGAAGTGCTAATACCCAAGTAATCTTTGAACTGTAACAGTTACAGAAACAGGAGAAATGTCTTGAATGAAAGGAATCAAATATTCCTAATCCTTACATTCAATGTAATAACAATAATCCTTACGTTTGATATGGCGCCTTATCAAGTCTTCGAGATGTCTTAAAGCGCTTCACAGAATATACTGTAAAGTGAATTCACTGTATATTTTCTGGGTGAAACATAGCACCTTTCATGTTGGGACAATGTCTCAAAGCACTTTAAAGGAGGTGCTGTAAGGTAGTGGTGGCCGACCCATGGCCCATGGGAAGGTCAAGAATTCCCACCCACCCCCACCCGAACATTCACACAAGTCTAGGTAAGTCCATGTTTGATCAGTAGTGTGTTTCCAGGTTTTTCTTGATTGAATACTTCTTGATTTTATTGGCATAAATCAAGAAATATTCAATCAATGTTCAATCAAGAAAAAGAAAACCAAAAAGGTAAAATTTGACTAAGCTATCTTTGTGCTTGTGGCTTGGCCCCAAATACTAAATTGTGTGATGAACTATCAGTAGCTGCTGACCTGACTGGTGCCCTCAATGGCTGATTATCCCGTCTGTCTCACAATTTATTACTGCAGCCTCTACATTAACAAAGAACAATTAACTTTCATTGACGGCCTGAAAGGAACAAACACTTTGCTTCTGTACATTTGTAAGTGTATTAATTGTGATTGTGGCCACTCCATTGTGTCAGCTTTATGAAACCTGATGAACTATTAAAAATGGACAACTGAGTAAATGATGTCTGGAATGAATGCGTATTTGTATTTTTTGTTTGGTTTGGAAATGTTTTACTTTATGGAGTATCCGGGTGAGCAACATTAGGTGCATGAATTGTGCGTGTCCATTATATATTGGCCGAGTTCATCAATGGGTGCTCTGTTATAAGGGGTTTGTGGACAACTCTGGCAGCTTGTGCCAGTGGGGTCATTGTTTGCACAGTACTTATGTGAGGAGTGCAGGTTTATGTTGTTGGCAGCCAGCCAAGAATCCAGACAACTTCTTCCAAGTCAGCCTCAGTGCATTCACGGTCATCTTTTCAGGCTAATACATCCTCTTCAGCATCTCAACCCACAACAGGAGATGGTCTATCAGATCTGTAGATACTCCGACGGGATAAAGTGCCAGGATGCAGTAAGACAATCCAGAAGACTGGTTGTATTGGAGTTTGCAGATAGTGTCAGGAGTCAGTGAGCTAAGTCTGGCTGAATGGTGATTATTTTATGAACCCCTCTATACAGTTCAACCAATTTAAAATTGAATTGACATCCTGAATATACCATGGACTTAATATTTGGTGTATGCATTGTACATGCCCTATATTTTCTCTCACAAAATAATTAACTCACTTTACAGTATATTCTGTGAAGACCGTTGACAAGTTTTGAAGACATGATAATGCAGTATATCAAATGTAAGGATTGTTATTATTGTTATTAAAGTGGAAATTGCATAAAATTAGCCAGTCGACTAACAACCGGGTAATGGTGTGTGCATGTCATTGCTCCTCTTGTTCAGAAATTTCTGGCTTTTTAAAAATAAAATAGTGTTCTCTGTTGTACTTTCGCTTATTATAGCCAAAGAGTTCGAAGTCATTATGATCTGTGATCCGCGACATGTTTACTTGACTTTGTTAAATGAACTTTAACTCCTCCAATATAATGGTGAATCCTCTTGATGTTTTCAGTCACTTGAATTCCTGGTGTAATTATGCATGGCAAATGAACTGAAAGTACTGAAAGGCTTGCTGTTGATTAGGAATGAATCCAAGATTGTCCTATTTGTAACACAGAAAACAACGGGATTCAGTATTGAAGCAGGTGATGTGTTGAGAGGTTGGCACCACTTCACAGAATTTTTGCTCAGTGAGGATGCTATTGGAACTGAACAAAGTATAAACCCCAAACAAGCACATGTAGAGAAGTGAGGAGGAATTTATAATGCACCAGAGCTTCTAAAGAAAAACATGACTTCTGCCGTGGAAGCAAAGAATAGCCTAGAATCTGAAACCACAACCACCAAGCATTCAATACAGCTGGGGTTCTATTAGAAAGTAAAGTGACAGAATTTGCTAAGTCTGTTACTGCAATTGTTTGTCTGTTATCGAACAAGCAGTGCACCTTTGAAGTCTTGATCGCCATGGATGAGCGTCAATATCTACTATCTACAGTGCGTTTTGCAGTGAATTTTAATCTCTTTAACAGATCATGTTAGAGGTTTTCCAAATGCCTTGTTGAGTCCATCCTGCAAACTTAACTTAATCAATTCTGGCAGGGAAAGCATAAATTGTGGTCTGATTTGGCATTATAGAATTGATCAATCGTCAACCTAAAAGAAATTCACATTTATATAGCACCTTCTCACAAAGCACTTCACAAAGATGACAGAGAGCTCGAGCCCTGGGGGTAGGGTGGAGGGGGGAGAGTGGGGGGTTGCTGAGCAGGAGGGAGAAAGGTAACAAAGCACAATTGACACTGATCTTAATGCAGGTTTTAGAAATGGAAAAGGAGAAGGTGAGGTGGAGGGACTAGTACGGAATTCCAAAGAATAGAGGCAGAATGGCTGAAAGCTGGATCTTGTGCCTACTGATGATGGGACAGATCGGACATGGAACACAAAGCAGGCCAGTGTTTGCAGTGTGGAGGGTGCTGCCAGGAGGTCACAGAGGTAGGGAGGGGTGAGGCTGTGGAGAGATTATCTTTAAACTCTGAAACAGCAATGGACTGGCTATATGGAGATCGGGCAAGTTCCTCATGGCCCTCGTGATTGGCTCCCAGGCGCCCCACAAGAGTGGCACCCCTATTTTACAACACAAGCTCTTTTGGGAAGTCAGTTCAACACTGGTCTTAAACTAGTCTTGTTTTGCATTAGTTTTAATCTCTCTAACAGATCAATGTGAGAGGTGTTCCAAGTACCTTGTGGAGTCCATCCTGCAAACCCAACGGAATGAATTCTGGCAGGAAAACATAACTTGTGAAAACTGCAAAATACAGCAGATGCTGGAAATCTGAAACAAAAACAGAAGTCTCTGGGAACACTCAGCAGGTCAGACAGCATCTATGGAGAAAGCAAAGTGAGTCAATGTTTCGGCTCCATGAAATCAAAACATAACCTGTGGTCTGATTTGGCAGTTAGGTGAAAGATTGTCCTCAGAGATTAGAGGTTTTACCAGGCAAAACGAACAAGCTAAAAAGACAAAGAATGTAGCAAAATAGTATAATGTATTGAAATGAATTAAATTTACAAAAATCAAAAGGATACACTGACATTCTGCAAAAAAGACTTTCAATTCATTCAATCTGGAAAAATACTGGACTGTTTTCATTGGTCTGATCAAAACAAAGTTCTCCCTGGTTGCACATAAACTCTTCCCCTTTCATGGGCTTCCTGTTGAGAAGGTTGTTATCATTTAAATCACCCACGACCTACAACAACTTGCATTTATATCGCGCCCCTCAAGCAGGGTAGCATCCCAGGGCGACCTATGAATCTCCCTTCTCTGTACAAGAGGAATATACTTTCCATTGCTCATTCTTCAATGTTTAAGGGTCCCGCCCACAGCACAGAAACAGCTTTGGTCAAAGTGATAAATGGCATTTTGTCCATCTGCTACCAGGACTCCCTCTGCCTCCTTGACCTCTCTACAGCCTTCGATACCATTGACTCTGTATCTTCCTCCACCTCCTCTCCTCTCATTAATCTGTCCTTGAATGGTTCAAATCCTACTCTTACACGGTCTCCACTTCATCTCCACAAACGGTTTCTCCTCTAACCCACGCACCATCTTGTGCAGCGTTCCTCAGGGCTCTGTCCTTGGTCCCCTCCTCTTCAACATCTATATGCTCCCTCTTGGTGACATCATCCGCAGACATGGGATCAACTTCCACATGTATGAGGATGACACCCAACTATACCTCTGTGCCTCCACCTTGACTCCAGGACCACTGCTGTGCTGACAGAATGTCTGTCAGACATCGTCCTGGATGAGAGCTAACTTTCTACAGTTGAATGTCAACAAGACCGAGGGGTTGGAATCAGGAGGAGTGGAGGGTGGGTAGGGTAGGAGGGTGACCGAAGGCACGGGTAAAGATGAAGATCTGTAAGCTAAATATAAATAAATATAAACTGATATTTATATGCTCAAATCTTAAATGACCTTGGCTAAAGCTTCAATTGTTAAGTTGAATATCAACAAGTTTAAAGCCATCTTGTTTAGTTCTCACCAGCAAACTACATTCCTCTGGCTCTGATTCCATCAAACTCCCTGCTTGCTCACTAACCCAAGTGGACCACAACCGAGATATGCTTGTTTAACGTTGTTTGACTCTGAGTTGAGGTTAAAGCTGCATAACTGGTCATTGCTAAGAACCTCTTCTTCATTGAACATTGCCCAGGAATATTGCTCAGGTATGCCCTTACCTCACACATACTGATTGGCTGCCATGTTTGCCCACAAAACATAATCACTCCACTTTACAATATATCTTGTGAAGCATTTTCAGACATGAAAAGCACTATAGCAAATGCAAGGATTATTATTATTATTTCTGTTATTGAAACCTTATCCATACTTTTGTCACTTTGTGGATAAATGTTTTTGATGCTCTCCTCGCTAGTATCCCTTTCTCCACTCTCCAGTAGCTTCAACTGATCTGGAATACTATAGTCTGAGTCTGTCCTACACGAGATTCTGCACACCCATCCTCTCCAAGCTTCATTGGTTCCAGTACCTTAGATGTTCTTTGTCTTCAAATCCCTCCACACAATCTCAGTCTATTTTATCTATGCAATTGTCTCCAGACCTACATTCCAGCATGAATAGTCCACGCTTCTAATTTGTTTGAACTATTGTTCACTACCTAAGCCTTTCACTCCACACAATCTCACTCTGTCTTATCTTGTCGGTAGACCCTTCAACCAACAAGATAAAATAGAGTGGATTGGGCCCCACCTTTTATCTCTCTCATCCAAATCCTTCTTTATCTCCTGCTACTTCTCTATCTACCTTCAAAAAAACCCTAAAAATATATCTCTTGTCAACATTTTTAAATCATCAAGCCTGCATTTGTCAAATGTCCAAATAACTATGTTCTTGGGGCTGGAGAAATGGATTAAACTGGCTCTAAAGTGACATTTCTAGCAATGGAATATTGGAATCAAGTTGATCTCTGTGCTGGTCTCGGTTCCTGAGTCAGGTGGGTCCATAGGACTTGGTGGGCAAATCAGTCACAAGAAACAGGGATTCCGTTTCTTATTATTTTGTTTCTTACTGTTTCTTGGAAACACTCAGCTTTTGTTTTAGGTAAGTCTTCTACATGAAAGCAATCTGCTAATGCTGACATTTAAAATCCCAAAGATGGTAATGGACAGCAAGTAAATCATTATTTGAAAGAGGAAGGTAGATTAACAGGTGTGATCTTCCATTGATCGATCTGTGAAGTTCCATGAAATAAATCAAACATTGATATTTATGAACAAAATAAATGGCCAATCTCAGCCACATTGGGGTTATGAAGGAGATTTAAAAAGTATCTTAAAACTACAGTATCCAAAGACCCAAAGTCCCAGTGATATCTTTGGCACAGGAAATACCTAAGTTCCAAGTTTGCGTGAGGGCCAGAATCTGGATTTGAGCAATGTATGTGGGCCGCATAAGCAATATATTTGTGTTTCCCTTCCAGAAACATAACCCGTAAGAATTACATAGAAAACCTATGTTTAAATTGCATAACTGAATGACTTAATTTCATTATATTTTAGTTCCGATGCAAACTTTAAATAGGCAATGTAAAAATTCATATAAATTTATAACAATAATAATTTTTTATCAATAAAACACAAATATGCAAGAATAATCATTAATCCACAGTAAACAATGAAAGTGAAAGAAACAATTAAGTGGATTAAAATGCACATAATTTGATAGCCCTAACAATGAACAAAAATAATGATAATCTCAAATGGAAATAATATATGCATCAAGTTCATTTTTATGTGTTAAAGTCAAAATACATGTTAATTCAGCATATGGAGGCAAATAGAAAGAATGCTGAACAAAACCAAAACAGATTAATCCATGATTGCAAAACTAACAAAGGGCAAAATATTTACCGAATATATAACAATACAAAATGATAAAAAGAATAAACAAAACAGATTAGGAGTCACATGAAAAAATTCTATAATTTCTCCAAGCAAAGTGTGGAGCCTGGTCCCTCCCCCAGGGATCAGCCTCTCCTCTGATTGACCAGTTCCCCAGTGACCACTACCCGTGTGTCGCTTGGATGTCAGACAATGGAGTTGAAAATGGTTCATGTGATGGATCACATCGTCCCCCGAGACGGAATTTCAGCTCCTTAGGACGTCCTCCCCACGTGAAAGGCTCTATACAAATGTAATTTGTTGTTATTGTTGGATGCGGCCCGTGGGCCACCAGTTGGACCACCTGGCCTAGATTATAGGTTTAAAGTCCTGACCTGGGCTTGGTGTGATGTAAATAGATCTAGTGGGGAGATATCACTGTACTGACATGATAGGCCAAATGGCCTCCTACGCTATAATCTTTCCATGATCTATAAACTGCTTAGTCCCTCTCATTTGTGAGACACACAAAACACATCCACAAAATACACTGTAAAACCTGTACTTTATAGTATTCCTGTGAAGGGCTTCAAGTGTCCACTTGAAATGAAAGGCGCTATACCTAATATAAGGATTATTTTTAAAGGATTATTATTAAATCTGCGTTCAATGCCAAAACCAAGATTTCTGTGTATATAACAGTGTATATATAGTTTAATACAATTCAATAACTAGAAGATTATTAATAGAATTTTCATATATTTATAATAAAGATGATAAGAGTGAAAGGTATTTAGTTTGTCCTGTCACTGCATGAAGTGCCTTCAAATCTGTACTCTTGGGAAATCACGTTGATATTCCATGAATGTGGACCCGTTCCCTCATCCATGCTTTCATCATATTTAGGCTTGACTACACGAACTCCCTGCTCATCAGAATTCCCAACTCTTCCCTCCATAGACTGCAAATTATTCAGAACTCCGCAACTCATGCCTTCTCCCACACCCCCATTCTCGCCTGGCTCCTCATCTCCCAGGGGATTGAGATTAAGATCCTCATCCTGTACTTTCAAATCCCTTCACAGTCTTGCTCCTCCCTACCTCTGTGACCTATGAACACCATACCAGCCTTCCCACTCCCTTCACTTGGTGGCAACAGCCTGCTCCATGTCCCCCACACTGCCCGCCCCACCTTCTGCCTTTCTGTCATTGGAACTCCATTCAGGAAACCCTTTGCCTTGCCCTTTCCCTTGCCTCCTTCAAGGCCCGTCTCAAGACCTTCCTCTTTGACTGTACCAGCGTCTTGGGACATCTTTCCAATGTGACAGTGTAATTTGTTGTTGTTCTTGTCCTGCTGATGAGAAAGGTGCTGTACAGATGTAATTTGTTTGTTGTTGTGCTTCGGATAACCTCCCACCCGAACACCCTTGATCCCACTCCTCTTGATTCCAACCCCCAGCTCGGCTGCAAACTCTAGACTGTCCAGCGCCTTGGGATGTCATCCTGACGTGAAAGACGCTGTATAAATGCTACTGAAACCGAGAGCAAGTATTTATTGAACAACACAATGCAAATGCATTCTTACAATTCAAATTGCCACAAAGAGTAAGCGACTACTATATAAACAAAGCAGTAAACGAACACTACTATATAAATATGTAAACAAAGCAGATCAAGTCTTGTCAATATAAATGACACAGTAGTGTCAAAATGCAAACCTTGTACTTTACTGAAAATAAACATAACTAGACTTCAGTTCTGTACTTGCTGCTTAGACACAGCAGGTATGAATGTGCAAATGGTAAGTGGTTCTCATTTGTCATAGAGCTATAAATATGAAGCAGCCTTGTGACAAAAAAAATGAAATACAATACTTTTAGAGTTGAGAGCACATACATTCCAGGGAGAAGGTTCTGCCTCAGGTGCTGACAGTATCACTATTCATTGAGCCAATACGGAACCTTGGTGTCCTATTTGACCCTCAGCTATCCTTCAAACCCCATATTCATGACATGACCCGTTCCACCTTTCCACACCTCCACAACGTTGTCCACTTCAGCCATTGCCTCTCACCGCAGGCCACCGAGACCCTTAATTATGCTTTCATCACATCCAGGCTTGACCACGCCAACTGCCTGCTCACTGGACTTCCAAACTCTTCCCTCCACAAGCTGTAGATTATTCAGAACTCTGCAGCTTGTGTCTAATTGCCTGTCACACATCATCTTGATTGAGTTCTAACTTCCTCCAGTTAAATGTCGACAAGACAGAGGCTTTCCTGCGTGGTTCCCATCAGCACCTTCTTGACAGCATCAACTTGCAGGGATGCTCACTCCACCTTGTAGAGCCAGTACAGAACCTCAGTGCCTTGTTTGACTCCCGCCAAGACTGTCATCCTTGCATTTATCATGTGCAGACTTGACAAGGCTCTGCTTGCTGGACTAAATAGCTCTTCTCCACACAAACTGCAGATCTACCAGAACTCTGCAGCTTGTGTCCTTTCCCTCACCAAGCTCCGTGAGACTATCACCCCATCCGCACCCAGCTCCATTGGCTCCCCATTTCCCAGCGGATCAAGTTCATGATCCTCGTTCTCACCTTTAAATCCTTCTCCTCGTCTCGCCCACCCTCTCTCTGCAACCTTCTCAAACCCTACTGATCCAACCACCCCCTTTGGTCATCGAGTACTGGCCTGCGTCATGCCAACTGGAGCTCCATCCCACAATCTCTTCGACTTGCTCCCTCCTTCAACTATTTTAAGATCTGTCTTAAGACTTGCCGGCAGGGCAAAATGTTGGGCATTTTTTCTTACTTCACACTCTGTTTACCTAGCAGTGAGGAGGAACCCGATCTTTAGTCAATTGACAGATCGCTTTTCCAGGAATGATAATTCCTTCAAACAAAAATAAAAAAATTGGTCACTTCAATCCATGACTGTTTGTGGGATACTGTGAGCAATTGGCTGCTGTGTTTCGCCCCCAAAATATACATTCAATTCACTTTATAGTATATTCTGTGAAGTGCTTTGAGACGTCTCGAAGACGTGATAAGGTGCTATATCAAATGCAAGCATATTATTTTTACCTCTTTGACCTTGTTTAAGGTCATCTTTCCCTTCCCTACCCTACTCAGCTCCCACCTCCAGCTCAGGTGCCAAGCCATTATTGTTAACTGCCTTGGGTCATTCTCCTGACATAAAGGTCGCTATATAAATGTAAATTTGTGTAGTTTTGTATTGTAAACCTCTCGTGATCTTGCACACCATTTTCCCTGCCACTGCAAGTCAAATATCCTATCTATTAGATTTAATGCATCAAACGTCTGAGCCACGGTTCTCACTTACGTTAGCCATTAGAGTGATGTCCTTATCTCTGTTGAATCATCGATGGGAACTCACCCAAGCACACAAAGCTAATTAAAGCATCTACTGCAGGGACAAGGGAGACAAGGAAAAGTTTATGGAAAGTATTACTAAGCCATTAACAGAACAACAACTGGGAGAGAGAGGGCTTCAAGTCACCTGCTTGCTGGAGAGAAGATGGGGGAGAAGAGAAAAACATAGTATAGTGGTGTGTTTTTGAGAAAATACGACGTTAAAAAACAGAAATACTGTTGATTTGATGGAGAATCATATCCAAGACATTTACTTATCGTTCACTTTGACTCACAGATTAACCTCCTGTTCATTTTCAGGTTTTTTTATACTTTGGATTTTCAACACGAACCTTTTTTTTAAAAAAAAACCTTATTCTCACCTAAAATAAACATCTCTCGAGCCTACCCTCTCGGGTAAACATCTTGGAGCCAACCAATAGTTACGCAAAATATGTCCAGTTTGCCTACAAAATAAGTCACTACACTCAATAGTTAAATCCTGTGAAAGCGCTTTGAGATGTAGTCCTCTCGTGAGAGACACTGTAAAGCGCTCTGGGGCGCTAACCCGGTGAGGGGCGTTATATAAATGCAAGCGGTTGTTGTTACACCAAAAACGTAAGGATTATTCTGGTTTGGCCGCTGCAAACAACCCCTAAACAAAGCAACATGTTTCCGCCCATCCACCTCCCAATTAAAAATTAAGGCAAGCGAAACAAAACTTGCTCACTTCAGCCTTGGAGGAGGGGGAGGAGGAGGAGGAGGTGGAGGGGAAGAAGGAAAGGAGAAAGCGAGAGGGGGAGAAAGAAAAAGAGAAAAAAAAGTTTTTTAAAAATAAATAAAAATAAATAAATAAATAAATTAATATAAAGGAGAGAAAAAAATAAAAACTTTGCAAACGATTTCTCTGGTCTTTTTGAGGAGCAACTGGTGGGTGGGGAGTGGGGAGTGGGGGGTGGGTGGGGGGGTGGGGGTGAGCAGCTTAGCCAGTCTGAGACCTGGCAAAGGAGGGAGGGGAAGGGGAGGGGGAGAAGGGGAGGTGTGAGAGAGAGAGAGAGAGAGAGAGAGAGGAGGGAAGCAATGGAAAGCAATGCAATGCAATGCAATCCACAGCGTAACCTTTCCCCCACTTTGCAGAGGGAGTTCAGTCGGTTCGCTCTGACACCGGTGACTCGGCGTCCCCCACGAGGACGTGATCCAGCGCTGGGGCTGAGGCTGAGCTGCGGGGAGGGGTGTGGGGGGGGGGTGTCCTGGGCCGGGCCGGGTCAGGGGGGGGGGGGGCGGGGGCTCCGGCGGCCGCCGCCGAATCACGAGGCCGCGGGAGCGGGGCCCACGCCGAGCCCCAGCCCCTGATCACGAGCTCACTCGCCCACCATTGGCCTCCGCTCGCCACACCTTTGTCACGCATTGGACCGACACACCAACCCCCCCCCACCACACACACACACACACACACACCCCACACACTACCCCCCCCCCCCCCCCGACACACACCGCCCCCACACCCCCACCCGCCCACCAGCTGTAATGCATTTTGATGCGTGTGTGAGTGAGAGAGAGAGAGTGTGTGAGAGAGAGAGAGAGAGAGTGTGAGAGACTCGCGGTGGCAAATGCGGCCGTTAATTGCCGCTCTGTGTGTTGTTGTTGTTGTTGTGTGATGTCCGTCCTGACCGCCGCCCGAGATCAGCGCCGCCGAGGGTGAGGTCTCTCACCCACTCACAGCACAACACTTTCGTATTGTTTTCGCCTTCATCATCATCATCATCACCACACCCGCCGGGTCCCCCCCACCCTCTCCTCTCCCCCCTCTCTCCCCCCCCAATATGCGCTGCCGTTCCCCCTGTCAGGCTGCGGAGATGGAGGAGAGCCGGAACGTGAGTATCTGCCCAACCGACTTCACATTGCTGACCAGGCGCTGCCCAGACGGGCACTGGGGTGGGAGGGGGTGGGGGGGGTGTCAATGCTGCTGCTGCTGTTGTTGTTGAGGCTGGTGGGGGTGAGGAGGGGGTGATGGGGGGGTTCGTGCCCGGCGTTGCTGAGCTGTTGGTGTGTCCCATGTTGGAGGGGGTGATGGGGTGGGGTAGGGAGGGGGTGATGGGGTGGGTAGGGAGGGGGTGATGGGGTGGGGGGTGATGGGGTGGGGTAGGGAGGGGGTGATGGGGGGGGGAGGGAGGGGGTGATGGGGTGGGAGGGTGGTGGGGAGGGGGGTTCGTGCCCGGCGTTGCTGAGCTGTTGGTGTGTCCCATGTTGGTGGGGGGAGGGGGGGTTCGTGCCCGGCGTTGCTGAGCTGTTGGTGTGTCCCATGTTGGAGGGGTGATGGGGAGGGGGTGATGGGGGGGTTCGTGCCCGGCGTTGCTGAGCTGTTGGTGTGTCCCATGTTGGAGGGGGTGATGGGAGGGGGTGATGGGGGGTTCGTGTCCGGCGTTGCTGAGCTGTTGGTGTGTCCCATGTTGGAGGGGGTGATGGGGAGGGGGTGATGGGGGGTTCGTGTCCGGCGTTGCTGAGCTGTTGGTGTGTCCCATGTTGGAGGGGGTGATGGGGAGGGGGTGATGGGGGGTTCGTGTCCGGCGTTGCTGAGCTGTTGGTGTGTCCCATGTTGGAGGCTTCATTCCCGGGTGTGTGACTGCGCCTCTCACAGGGGTTTGGGGAGAGGTCACGAATGGGAACAAAGAGGGTGAGAGAGAGAGACTCGGGGTCTGTGTGGGCTGCACTGGGGGGTATTCGGTCCAAACGGTGGCAAACTGCCTCCCAAGTGGGAACCGTCTCCCTGTTTGTTTGTTTTTCTATCCCGGTTTAGGAGGGGGGGGTCGGGGGTCTCTATGGAGAAAACCAGAATGAATGAAGCATTTGTTTCTGTTGCTAAAAGTTCGAAATAATGGCACAGAGATCTCATGGCACTGTTTGAAAAGGGAATGGAATGGAGTTTCTCTCTCTCTCTCTTCCCTCCCACCACCACCACCGTGTCCTGACCAACACCCCCAACCCCACCCCTCTCCCCACCCCCCCAAATAAAATTGGTTGGTCAACTCGATCCGTGGCCGTTTGTGGGGTATTGCTCTGTGCAAATTGGCCGCCACGTTCGCCCGCTTTACACAAGTCGATCCACTTCACAGTGTATTCTGTGAAGCGCGTTGAGACGTCTCAATGATGTGATAAGGCCCCCTCCCCCGAGCCTGACCCCAGCTCCGGTCTGAAATGCTGTACTCTGTCCAGCGCCTTGGGACGTCCTCCCGACGTGAAAGGCGCTATACAAATGTAATCTTGTTGTTGTTGTTGTGAGGCACTATACCAAATACAAAACGTTATCATCATCAACAAATAATAGCAGTAGTAATAATTGTGCGTGTGGCGTATCAACAGATTGAATTTTAAAAAAACGAAACGTTTCCCACTGGGTCCATGCAGACCGTGGTGGATCGGAATGATTCCAAGCAACGCCGAATTTCATATTAACCCAAATAAATGGTTGAGTTTTGTTTTGTTGGACAAAGAGCTGGTGGAGGAGGCGACTTCCTGGTAGCAGCTCAGTAGACATGCACGCAGACTTCACATGGCTGCTTAACGTGTGACGTAAACCGGAGTCTATATTTGGAGTAGGGGGCGTTCTGGTTCAGTGAACCAAGTGACCCAGTGCAGAGTTTCGCCCATTGTTTCAGACCCAAAGCACCAGACAATCACACCCACGCTATTAACCCTGTCGTAACAGAAACGTTGCAGATAGTTTCCTGCTAAGATTTTCAAGCATCTGGGGAAATATAACCAGTAGCCTGATGGCCTTTTGAAGATGTTTCTCTTCTCGACCATGCCTACAGTCATCTCCCCTCTGGCTGGATGTTAGGCTCCGCCATCGTTAAGTGCTCAAAAATGCTCCCCCACACGAAGCACCCAATATAATTGCAAGTTTTTATTCTTGATTGAATGATGAAGTATTTTACTGTTATGCAAGGTTATTTACCTATTTTTTTTCTTTCTACTTGCAATTTGTGCTCAAACTTATATTTATAGATGGCGTGTACATTTAACAACCTAACCCTTTTCTTGATTCTCCCCTTTCCAATAATCAGAGTAAAGGCTTTTGTTTAGTCTGACGCATGTGTTAACTCATCACCATGCTTAAAGAGTATCTAAACCAGACTGTAGGTCCCATACATTATCACCTACGTATGGAAATCTCCGTATCTAGAAAGGATTGTGCACTCTTACTGGAGGAACACACCCTGCTTACCTAATTCCAGAGAATATTAGGTTTAGGTAGGCAACGGCCTTGGCGCTGGGGAACTGCTGGAGTCTAATCAGTTAAAATGTATGGCTTACCTTACTCTTGAGAGCAAGGTTTACACTGGGACAACACTTAACCATTAGGGGTTTGGTTTACAGGGTTAACAAGCTCAGCAGGAGCCCTCATGTGCTTGAAAAGAATATAAGTGCATCGCTGATGGCAGGAGATGGTATTGCACTCCTTCTGACGTCAAAGATACATCATCAACATCGGATGCAAGTGCAGGGATATTAATATAGTAATCCTTGTACCTTGTCCCATTGTTGAAATGTTTCAAAAGAGCTTCACAGGATTAATGCCTGCATTTAATCTGTCCTGCCTGCCTTTCACCTCATGACTGTTTGGAATCGTGCTTTTACAAATAACAGCCTCAATTATGTGCAAAAAGCAGTCCTGTCACAGCACCTTGGGACGTCCTTCTGATTTGAAAGGCGCTTTACAAATATAATTAGTTGTCGGTTGCATTTGATATAGTGCCTTATCACGTCGTTGAGACGTCTCAAAGCGCTTCAGAGAATATACTGTAAAGACTGTATATTTCCGAGGGCGAAATTGATATTTGTAATTAAGTTGAAATGTCTTTGGTCCAACAGGTTGAAATCATGGGCATTTACGAGTCAATACTTGAAAGAAAGCGTCATGACAGTGAAAGATCCTCCAGCAGTATATTGGAACAGAACGACATTGAAGCAGTGGAGACACTTGTTTGTATGAGTTCCTGGGGTCAGAGGACACAGAAAGGGGAACCATTAAAAATCCGACCGCTTACACCTGCTTCTGACACCGATTCCATACTTGGTGAATCTGCTTCGATGTTGCCAAAAGACTACAACTCATTTTCTTTGCTTGTAAGTACAGTTGATTCTTAAGAATTCTACTGACTTGTTATCATGTGGTCAAAAGTCCTAACCATTCCCAGTACTTTTAAAAGTAGTTAAAGAAGACAGCTGTAATTGTAACTGGAAGTGCTGATGTAATGCATCTGTGAGCAATTATTTATATTGGGGCTAATAAATCAGTGAGATAAAATGTCCACGCACAGTCAGAGAAATGAAGGGATAAGTTTATCTCAGTTGTGAGTCCATGCCCCACACTGGGACTTGAGCTCGTAGTTATAGCTTGAGGGAGTATGGTTGGAATGCTGCATTGCATTCTTCGGGACGAGTCTTTACAACAAGATACTGTATGCCTTTTCAAATGGATGTGGACGATCCCATGATACTTTCCTGCCTCAAGAGTGTTGGGACCTTGCTTTTACAAATGACTGCCACCATTATACGCAAAAAAGCAGTCCTGTCACTTAACAGTAATTCTCTGGGAAACAATTGAAGACATTTCGAGCCTATAAAGTGCTATAAAATTACAAATTGTTTCCTTTCTTTAAAAATGATTAACTTTATAATAATCCTTGCGTTTGATGATAGTAATCGTTGCCCTTTAATGCAATTTAAGAGTGTACATGATGCTTTAATAATAATAATAATTCTTGTATTTTCTTCTTTACAGTGTATGACCCCACCACACAGTCCCGGTTTTGCTGAACCTACAAGTGTCGTTGCCCCAGTGCCAGCACTTACTCAGACAAACCCATCAATAGTCACCATGAACACTGCTATCTGCTCAACGACTTCAGTCAACACTGCACACGCTAAACCCGCTGTACTGGATATGCCGTTACCCTTGTGTCAGAAGCCCCCTTTGTGCAAACAAACTGTTTCACATCACTGCAGATCTGTGGCAACCAGTGTCATCCGTCACACTGCTGATAACTCCCCTTGCAGCCACATTCCTTCACTGCCACAGACTGAGAGACTGTATTTAAATAGCAAAGAGCTGAGGACGGAGGTGCACAGGAAGGTGTTGGAGCAGTCTAAGTGTACCCAGGGTACTTGTACGTCAAGCATACATTGTTTGCAGCAGCGTTTTCCCGGCCCATTTACCAGGGACCAGCAACCAGCAGTGTCTTCTTCCTCACTGCCATGCGCAGTGTACAAACCTGAAACAGAAAGACGCAACCTCATCAGGCCATTACCAGCACACTTCCCGCCTGTTCCATTTGCAAAATCTCCAGTTATCTGTCAGATGTTTCCAATCAATGGAGGCAGAGGAGGAGGGAGAGGAGGAGGAGGAGGTATCATTTCAGCATTCATCCCAACAAGTAACCACAGTGGCAAACCTACATTTACCCAGACCTCTCCAGTTTCTCAGCCTGTCCTCGTAGGAACATCCGTGCCACAAGGAACTGTGATGCTTGTTCTGCCACCAGCTTCTGTCACACAACCGTCAACAAGTCAACAGAGCGTGATGAATGTGGGCAATACAAAATTACTGCCACTTGCCCCGGCTCCTGTTTTTATCACCTCCGGCCAAAACTGTGCACCACAGCTGGACTTCTCAAGAAGGCGTAATTACATTTGCAGCTTTACTGGGTGCAGGAAGACCTACTTCAAGAGCTCTCACCTCAAAGCACATCTCCGAACGCACACAGGTATAACTTAAGCTGAAGCACAAGGATACATTCTGGTATAATAAGATGTAGATCTTTCTTTGCACCGCTTTTCATTGAGTGCATCACTCGAGACTCCACCGTGTGAAGGACGCTATTAAATGCAAGTTATTGTTGTTGCACTGCCACTGGCCTGTGACTTAATACGTTCATTTTTGGGGGATGCGAAAGTTCTCAGCTTCATTACTTTTTATGCTGTGACAAAATATTTTAAACAAACCAGATCAATTGCTAGCGATGATTATGGATGGGGACTTTGAACAATTTACACCCACACAAAAATCGATTCACTGCTACACTTCTGCAGTTTATCTGTGCGTTTTTATTTAATCGTCGTCGGGGATAGAATGATGAACCGCTAACCTGTTCCTATCTTCGCAGGTGAAAAACCTTTCAGCTGTAACTGGGACGGCTGTGACAAAAAGTTTGCCCGTTCGGATGAGCTGTCCCGACACCGCAGGACTCACACGGGGGAGAAGAAGTTCATGTGTCCCATTTGCGATCGACGATTCATGCGCAGCGACCACCTGACGAAACATGCTCGACGTCACTTGACCTCAAAGAAAGTGCCCAACTGGCAGGCTGAGGTTAACAAACTGAACAAAATTGCCACCTCAGCACCTTCCAGCAGGAATCCTCTCGTCCCGATGAGTGTTTTTATTCCTCCACCAGCCTCTGCCTGAGTACAATACTTATAGAGAAAATTTGCACTGTGTCGTTGGAAAGTTGAAACTGAAGCAGAGTGTCAGCGGGATCTGAAGGAGTGGCTGTTTGACGGATGATTTCTGAAGCTGTTCTAAATGCTGCATGTTTTTACCAGATTTTCTTCAATATGAGTTCATTTTTCTATGCAGTAATGTATTATTGAGTAGTATTATGTAATCATGGCTAACCATGCAAAATCTGGAAAGCACAGAGTGGAATTCGGCTTTCGTTCATAGTGGACGGTAATGATGACGTGTGTGTGTGTTTGCGCGCGTGTGTGTGAAGTGGGTTTCCGTCAGTGTTAAGCCTGGAAACTTATCCACTTTGTAAACATTTAAATGTCTTTAAATACTATTTGCTATGCACATTGATTGTATACATCATTTATTTAATAAAACAATTTTCATGTAAAACTGATTCACAACATACTGTATTGAGTATTTTCTAATGCACAAGTAAGCATTAAATTGCGTTGGCGAGTGAAAATGACATTTGGAAAGTTTAAAAACTTGTTTTAATTTCAACCTTTCGCCCATAAAAATATACAGTCAACTCCCTTTACAGTATATTCTGTGAAGCACTTTGAGACGTCTTGAAGATGTGGTATGGTGCTATATCAAATGCAAGAATTATTATATAACTTGCTGAAATCCATCATTAATAGGCTAAGGATTAAAATGACTAAATTCTGCATAACCAACATGTTTGCACTCTATATTTAATGAAGCCCAGTAGAATGAAATTATCGTTCCAATTTTGATATAATCGAGTATTAGGTAGATTCGTAAAATGTTTACAAACCAGAAAGAGGACATTTGTCCTTTGTAACTGGTGCTCATTCCTCCACTGGAGTGATCTACTCTTAATGTTATTGCTCTGTTTATACGCTTCAAGTATTTAATACTGTGATGAATGAGGCTTCAATGGCTATAAGCCGTCAGCCTGGCCCAGTTGGTATCACTCTTGCCTCCCAAGTCAGAAAGTTGTGAGTTTAAACCCTATTTGGGACAGTCTTGCTGGAGGTGCGCTGCACTGTTGGATGAGACATCCTGGCCAACAACCCCACCTAATAAAATTGGGTCATTCACTTTATGGCTGTTTGTGGGACATTCTTGTGCGCAAATTGGCTAGTGCATTTGCCTACAAAATACAGTTACTACACTCAATAGTAAATCCTGTGAAGTGCTTTGAGACATCTTAATGATGCAATATATCAAATGAAAGGATTATTACAAGTAACTTCTAACCTCCCCTTTTTTCTTGTAATAATTCTCAATTCATGTCCTCCTGTTACTGACTCGATCTGCAGAATTGGTCTTTCTTAATTTCTCTATTGTGTGTGTGTGGGGGGGGTCTACCTCTTATATATCTGGATAATTCTTATTGAATGCTTTATGAATTTCTACATTCAAACTGCTCTTTAGATTCCAAAATAGTGTACATTTCATGTTTCACTTTGGGAGATGGATGACAATGATCTGAACAAAATAGATCTCTTCTTTAAAAAGATAACTTTGAAGAGAATGCTGTCAGGATTTGCTGTTTGAACACAGGGTTCCCAGGTAGCTTTGGCAAGTTTGTTAACAGATGACTAATCTACCTTCCTTGGGAGGGGAAGTAAGTGGAATTGTCATGGTACCGAATTGGCTTCAAGGTAATGGAATGGTAATGGAATGTCGGAATCAAGTAAACTCTCCCTTGAGTTTTTTGGGGTCCCAGGATCCCATATGGTAATGGTGCTCCCAAAATTCCAGGGTTGCAAGCACTGCTCCCAGTGTCATTGGCCAACAATCCTCCAGATAAAACTGATCATTCACTTCATAGCCGTTTGAAGGATATTGCGGTGTACAAATCGTCTGCCCTACCTCCTGATGTGAAAGGCACTAAATCAAATTTAAGTTACTGTTATTTTGTAAGTCGTATATGTTCTTGAATATTTTAGGGACACCATAAAGCCAAGATATGAATCATATGTCAGACTTAAATACTTGTCATATGCATAAACCTTGATATTCTGAAGGTCAATAACCACTGAATTAATCATTGTGTAGAGTTCTATTCAACTATTCCTATTCACGTACTCCAAATACATTATTTGGACATATGTCGCCATAAGTCATCTTGCAAAACTAGCTAATGGCATGAAACATTAAGAAGCTAAAGGAAATGCTTTGCAGTCTGCCTTGTGCATACATGCATGAGACATCATCTTCAGCAATGAATGAATTACACATCAAGCGTGCAATTGGACATTATCCTGCATTAAATAATAATAATCTTGACAGTTCATAGCAGTAGCTTTCATAACCAGCATTTGCAGATCTTAGTGGGAGACTTAACAAAGTCGTTGCTAATGTACTGGAACCTGTCCTGACTCCAGAGATCATTTTATTCAACAGGCTTCCTTGTTAATAACCCTTAAATTTGATATAGGGTCTTTCATGTCAAGTGGCTCCCAAAGCGCTTCACAGGATATAGTGTAAAGTGTAGTAACCATTTGGTTCCCACAGGAGAAAAATTCCCACTCCTGCAGAATGGCAATTTCCCTCCTGTAGTAACCAAAGAATCCACTACTTTTGTTGGGGGAGAATGTTTGTAGATATTGGATGAGGGTATAATTGGCTCAATGTGCTGCATGATTAAATATTTCACCAACACTCCACCAGTAATAATTGTTTAGGGTCACACATGAAATAACTATTGGGCACTCAAAACAGAAAAGCTTCTGGTATCTGTGCCTGTGGAATATACTTCAGCAAAGCAGCACCTTTAGTTCAGGATAAAAAAGAGGAACAGAATAGTACTGGTTTTTGTGTCAGTCTGGCTCAATTGGTAGAGTCAGAAGGTTGTTGGTCAGGACTTTGAACTCGCAGTCTATGCTGACACTCCATTTCAGTGCAGAGGGTTTGTTTCATTGTCGGAAGTGCCGTTCTTTGGATGAAACATAAAACCAAGGTCCCATCTGCTTGTTGAGGTGGACGTTAAAGAGCCCATGGAACTATTTGAAAAGAGAAGGGGATTTCTCCCAGTGTCCTGGCCAACAATCCCCCAAATAAAATTGCTCACTGACTTAATAGCTGTTTGTAGGACAGTACTACAGTCACTACACTTTGCAGTATATCCTATTAAGTGATTTGAAACATCCTCCTGACATGAAAGGGAGTGAATCAGATGTTAAGATTATTCATTTTCTTATTATCAAAGTTTCTACTCTACTTCTGGAGGCCTCACCTTAGTTACAGTTCTGTGCTCCATCGTCATGTCACAAATTATGAGATTTATGACTGCTTTCAAATACTTTAACATATAAAAACTAAGCACATTTCTTTGCAGAATTAAAATCAAAGCTAATGGGAGATGCGGCAAAATATCCTGGTTCCCCCTAACATTATAGTGAAGAACATAATCACGTCTGATTGTTGCAGCCATGATCTTTTTATAGAGATACAGAGGCACCTCTAACTGGAGGCAACAGGCAATCTGACTCCCAACAGAGTTCTCCCAGATGTGTTGACAGGAAAACAGGTTGGTTTTCATTGCAAGTCGTCATGAACATCAGAGACGGGCTTACCTTGTGAGGCCAACTTGTAATATATAAAAGCACCGTTATATCAGGAGTGAAAGAGATATGTTTGAGATTAATTGCTCATACATCTTGAAAACAATAACAAGTTTATCAAAATGTATAATTTGAATTGATAAAGCAACCTTCACCCAAGGGCAGTGTTGGAGGTGTGCTGCAATGTCGGAGGTGTGTCCTTCAGATGAAACTTTAAACCAAGGTCCTGACTGCCTGTTCAGGTGGACCCTAAATATTCCATGGCACTATTGTCCTTGCCAATAATCCTCCAAATAAAATTTGTCGTTCTCTTCATGGCAGTCTGTGGATCATTGCTGTGTGCAAATGGACTGCTGTTTTCTGTTTACAAATACAGTCAGTTTACTTCACAGTAAATCCTGTGAAGTGCTTTCAGACGTTCTCATGATGTGAAAAGTGCTATACCAAATGCAAGGATTATTATTATTGGCTGAATTCACATCCAAAACTGCATTTCTGTAACACAAAGGACTAAGGTTATTAAACACTACAATTTTACAGAGTGTAAAAAACATTAATACTCTGAATTAATCTGTTCCTGCAATAATTTGGGAATATTGTCTTTTGTGCTTATTTCAGTATTATCTTGGTGTTGGTTTTAGAATCTTAATCAATATTGTTTTACGATTGATTTGAATTTATTGTGTTCCATTGATAATCTTTTCCTAGGGGGATTAGCAACATACCATAAAGACGGTCTTAATCCAGTGGTATCTATCTACAGGTTAATGAATCACCCCAGTCCTTGCTCCACTGGTTCCCTATTTCCAAACAGATTGATTTCAAGATCCTCACATTTGCTTACAAATCAGTCCATGTCCTAGCACCTCCCAACATCTGCGACCTGCTCACAATCCACCCGGCTATTCACCCCTTTCACTCCACTGGTTCTGGCCATCTACATGTCTCTCATCCTTCAACTCCACCATTGGCAGCCCTGCTTTCAACCACTGTCCCTCAAATCTTTGGAACTCTCTGCCTCAATTCCTTTGTACTGCCCTCTAATAGACCATTTTCCTCTTTGTCAATGACTATGGTTATTGCGACATCGTCACCTAACCTGTAAATAGTTGCTACTGGGTAGCTACTGCAGTCGCTACTGTGCTGTCATCAGCAGTGCCTTGGAGTTCCTCTGTAGTCTGAAAGGAATAGAGTATAAGAGTAGGGAAGTCTTCCTGCAAATGTATAGGGCCCTGGTGAGACCACCCTGAAATACTGTGTGCAGTTTTGGTCTCCTTATTTAAGGAAGGATGTACTTGCCTTGGAGGGGGTGCAGCGTAGATTTACTAGGTCAATGCCAAGGATGAAGGGGATGAGTTATAGGCTGACCAATTTGGGCCTATATTCTCTAGAATATAGAAGAATTAGAGGGGATCTTATAGAAACCTATAAGATCATCATGATAGAGTAGATAGTGGGAGATTGTTCCCCTGGTTGGAGAAACTAAAACCAGGGGTCACAACCTTAAAATCAGAGGCCAGCCCTTTTGTACTGAGTTGAGGAAGAACTTCTTCACTCAAAGGGTGGTGAGTGTATGGAACTCACTACCCCAAAGGGCTGTTGATGGTCAGTCCATGAACATATTCAAGACTATTTCTATTGCAAAAGGGATTAAGGGATATGGGGATAAAGCAGGGTTATGTTATTAGCTGGAGTTAGATTAGAAGATCAGCCATGATTGAATGGTGGGGCCAGGCTTGAAGGGCCGAATGGCCTACATGTTATGTTATGTTAGTCTTTCCATGGTTTGTGATTTACTTTTGTACACATTGCTGCATACTTGGATAATCAAGTCAACTACCTACTATCAAATCTTTGGATTATTTACAAGATCAGCATTCTCACAACCCAGTCAGGAAACTATCTTTATAGTCGGTTTCCTGTGGGGTTTATTTAACCAGACTGCAGGCAGACTGATTGTAAGAGTATATAACGGAGACCAGAAGCAAGGTGCTTGTTACTGAGGTAAGTAAAGAGATATTACTCTGATTAGTAAAATAAACTTTTTTCAGGCATTTCTTCACAGAAATGCCTTGTCTTGATTAGCAGAAGAAATGCACAAAGGAATATTTAAACACACAATAAACATTAAGAAGGAGGCAGGATAAGAAGAGATTCCGAACAAAAACCATACCATTAGAACACCTTGCCTTAGCCTATAAGACCAGTTTGTCCTAAAATTTGACACAAAGAATTGTGGAAATTTCTTAAATTCAGCCTTAATTTGGAAACCAGTTTTCCACAGTTCTTAAAAATAACCCACTTCCAAATTTTGACTGAATTTAACAACAACTTGCATTTATTTTGTGTCTTTCACATAAGATAATTTCTTCGTAGAATTAATGGTCAGGTGCTAATCTACTCCACTTTGTGGAGTCACTGTAGCTCAGTGGTTAGAGCACTCGCTTTGCAAGTGAGAGACCTGAGTTCAATTCCAGGCAGAGGGCGAAACCTTGGGCAAGTTTCCTTACTCCACACATAGCCTAATAATAATCCCTCCAAAAAAAAAACAATAATAAATTGGTCATTTTCAATCCATGACTGTTTGTGGGACACTGCTGTGCGCAATTGGCTGCCGCGTTCGCTCATAAATATACAGTCAATTCACTTTACAGTATATTCTGTGAAGCGCTTTGGGACGTCTAGAAGACGTGAAAAGCGCTATATCAAATGCAAGGATTATTATTATTATTATTATAATATCTCAGAGCACCTCACAAAGTTGGACCCCAAGCAAGGGAGTAGGGAGTGGGGAAGGGAAGATGACCTTAGACAACAATACCAACAACAACAAATTACATTTGTATAGTGTCTTTCATGTTGGGAGGACGTCCCAAGGCACTGGACAGTCAGGGGTTTGGACTCAATTTTCCACAATTCTGCACAATTTAGCTGGTTAAGCAGTCAGGCAGCTTCCCAGACTGTGTTCACAATGGTAAGCTGCACACTTTTAACTGTTTATTTGTTAAAACAAAATGGTCTCACAGGCTAAGTCTCGGTGGGATGTTGAGCCTATCGTCCCTACATAACTGATAATGTTTGTCTTGCTGGGGGGAGAGAGAGAGAGTAGATATAAACAAACATTTCTATGTTATTGATGCATTTGCAGCACGTTCGCAAAGTGTCAGGCAAACATTTAAAGGCATTCCTTGTAAAGTGCATGGATTCTGCCTGGTGGGTCAGACATCATTTGTCCACTAACTGTTCGTTAGCTGTATTCATCCTCAATACTGGCCATGAGGAGTTCTTCAGAATAATCATAAAGAACTGGAGTGGAGTTTGGTGACAGGTTTTTCTCACTGTGAAATCTGGGGAAAAAAAGAACACATCTGTAAATGTACATCAGTGGTTATAAATTGTGCCTATTTCTTAACAGTTAGGATTTTTTCCACTGTGTGTGACAAATGTGATATCTTAAAAACAACATTGACTAAAGTTACAATCAAACCAGACAATAATTACCTTCTGCGGGACATACTTTCCCAAATGAAGCCAACACCCTGTGAAGTGGCAGTCACGATACTTTGGCAACAACGATGGTGATATCCATAACCGTAGATCCATAATCACCTTGTCGTTGAGTATTGTGTTAACATTACCACTATAGCATTCAATCTGCCTTTAGAGAATTTTTATACACTAGCAACTATTATAATGCAGTAAGTTGTGGTCTGTAAAATCCTGACCAGCCTTATAATGGAGTACGATCGCTAGTCAGCGCTTTTGCATTCACCGTGCATGTGAGCAAAAAGCCAGCCGGCTACCAGTGCTAAAATTAGTTGACTTACTTATCATCAGGTTGACATCCTGTGTGTTATGACCTGCTGACCTGCAAGTTGCCATATTTTAGTGTGCGGGAAACCAGCTGATTTATGCAACTAAACCAGCTTTGAGTCCACAGGACACCCACCTATAACCAAACCAGCAGTACAAAGGGGCACTTTATAACAAGGTTCTATTGCCTCAATTTTATCGATTTTATTTTACTCTGAACTATTGTAACTGAAGAGGACACTTTAACATTTTGCAACCTTTATGTGATGCGTCTCCATAACCCAGAAGTGTGGGTTAAATTCAGGAATTCTAGGTGGCAAATCCCAATTTTTAAAGCTTAACAGCCAGCTGCTGTAATTTCCATTAGTCCCCTGATATTTTAGCATACAAACATAATTTACACTTTTGTAACACTCACTGCCATTAAAAATTTAGGTTCCTCTTTTGCCGCCTACTATGCAATGTTTAATTCATAACACGTTTTGGAGCATAAATCATATTGTGTAATGAGTCAGTAAGTTACTGTTCTCAAGGGAATGGACTCTAGGCTCTCTGGTGAGTCAATGGAGTGAGGAACAATTTCCAGTGCCTCCGTCTAAAATAAACTATTTAACCTTCTATACTCTCAAATGGTATAAAAGAAAACTTGAATTTTTATAGCACTTATTATGTTGAAATGTCTCATAATGTTTCACAGGTAGTTACTGCCAAGTGTAGTGACTGATTTTACAGAGCAACTTTAGTTCAGTTGGTTGCAACTGTTGTGGGTCAAAGCTTGATGTGGAGACTTGAGCTGAATGTCTAAGATGACACTTTAGTGCACACTGTATTTTCAGAGGTTCCATTCTTTTGATGTTATAGATGTTAAACCCAGGCCCCCATCTGATGTTAAAAAATCCCATGACTAGTTTGTCCAAACATACTATAACAGTAACTACATTTACTGAAAGTAATTCAAAAGATCTTGGCTAAGCCATATTACACATACAAAGGTTTTATGAACAGCCATAAGGTGAGTGATCAATTTATCTGGGAGAATGTTGGCCAGGACCCAGGAGAAACTCTTTTCTCTTTTTGAATAACGCCCATCTGAAAGGCACTTGGAATCTCAGCATAACATCTGATCTGAATGCGCCTCAGCCTGAGATACTTATATACAACTTACCCACTCGCCATGTTGTTGTTCTTTATGTCTTGCGTAGTGAGTAAATCCTGTAACATTAAAACACAAACAGGGATTAAATGAGGCATCAAATATTCCTAACATTCTTCGCTTATTCCTAAATACCCTAATAAACAATCAGAATAATTCTTGCATTTGTTGTAGTATCTTTTCACTTTGTGAAGATGTCTCAAAGCACTTCACAGGAATTACTGTGTATAACACTGAATTCTAGTGAATGTGTATATTTGTAGACAAACACAGCAGCCGATTTGCATCCAGCAATGTCTCACACAAACAGCCAAGCCATTAAATGAATGACCAATTTAATTTGGAGGATTTTTGGCCAGGACACTGGGAGAAACACCCTTCCCTTTTCAAATAGTGCCATGTCCATCTGTTCCATCTGAACAGGCAAACAGAACATTACAGCATCTCCCCAGCATGGCACTAGAGTGTATGAGTTCAAAGTCTCCAATTGGATCTTGAGCCCAAAACCATTTGCCTCAGAAGCGAAAGTGCTAATAATTGAGTCAGGCTGATAATTACCAACCCACTGAAGAATTACTGAAAATTGTTGAAGATAACTTGACCCCATGTCTGCAGATGATGTCACCAAGAGGGAGCATATAGATATTGAAAAGGAGGGGACCAAGGACAGAGCCCTGAGGAACACCACACAAGACGGTGTGAGAGCTAGAGGAGAAGCCATTTGTGGAGATGAAGTGGAGACAGTGTGAGAGGTAGGATCTGAACCACTCAAGGACAGAACCATGAAAGTTGAGGTGAGAGGAGTAGTGGTAGAGGAGGATAGAGCATTCAATGGTATCGAAGGCAGCAGAGAGGTCAAGGAAGATGAGGAGGCAGAAAGAGCGATCCTATCACCCCCATCGTCGCCCGACTCCACTGGCTTCCCATCACACAGAGGATACAGTTCAAGATCCGTCAAAGCTCTCCATGGCCTCGGTCCCCCCTACCTCTGCAATCTCCTACCACCCTGCCCGCTCCCTCCGCTCAGCAGGCTCCAGCCTGCTTCATGTCCCCGCTTCACCCACCCTACCATTGGTGTGCGGGCCTCCTGCCACTGCCACCAGCCTCTGGAAGTCTATCCCGCAGTCCCTCTGCCTCACCCCCTCCCTTGCCTCCTTCAAGACCCATCTCAAGCCCCTCCTCTTCAACAGTGTCTTTGGTCACCCTCCTTTCCCCCTGCCCCTCCACTCTCCCTGATCCCGACCCCCAGCTCGGGTCCGAAACACTGATTGTCCAGCACCTTGGGATGCCCTCCTGATATGAAAGGCACTATACAAATGTAATTTTGTTGTTGTTGTTATTGTGGTGGTATTTCTTAACCAGGTTTCTTCGTGGAGTCCTGTAGCTTAGTGGTTAGAGCACTTGCCTCACAAGCGAGAGGACCTGGGTTTGATTCCCGGCAGGGCGAAACGTTGAGTAAGTTTCCTTACTCCACCTGTTTACCTAGCAGAAAGTAGGAACTCAGTTGTTAGTCGATTGGCAGATCACTTTTCCCGGGGTAAAAGACAGTTACAAATCACAATTGGAAGATTCAGGCCTTTAAAAGAAGTATTACAAATTAGAGACTTGATCTCTCTTTAGCATCATAGTAAATGTAGATGGTTTTGCTTCCAATTAGTAAGCCAGCCCTGCCTACAGAACAAGATAACAGAGAACCATCCAGTTGTCAACCACTGCCCAGGGTGTTGCCATTCTTACCACTGGTGTTGAAACTCAACCCAGGCTTTAATCTATAAAAAGCTTCCTTTCATCTCAGCCCAGTTTCCTGGCGCGAACACTCGGGAACTATGTATTTAATGTATGACTTTGTTCCAGGTAGTTGTTGGAGAGGAAATTACTTATATTGTAATATAAGTCATATACAGTGAGCATGACAGCACTCACTGCCAGGAAAAGCATCCAATTTTGCAAGTGCAATTGTACTAAATAATGTGCAATATTTTAAATATTCAAATCCTGCCTAAAGACCTTCCTTTTTGATCACGCTTCCAGTCACCTCCCCTCTCTCTCTCGCCCTGGCTCGTGGTCAGACTCCGCCACTGTGAAGTGCTCCGGTTTGCTACCTCGCGTGAACAGCGCTATATAAATGCAAGTTGTTATTGTTTGATAATGGAATTCTTCTTAATAAGGAATTCTGCTAGAAATACCATCAATCTCCATTCTAGATAAAATTCTAATAATAATCCTTATATTGATACAGTGCCTTTTGCGTCAGGACATCACAAAGCACTTCACAGGTTGTACTGTAAAGCATGGTGATAAGCCTTAAACCTTTACGGTTGGCCAAACAAATACATTTTCTTGATTGAATATTTCTTGATTTATGCCATAAATCGAACGTGGACTTACCTAGACTAGTGTGAATGTTTAGGGGGCCACTTCTGGCCCGGGGGCTACAGGCCGGACACCACTGCTGTAAAGTGTAATGACTTTGTATTTGTAGGAAAGCACAGCAGTCAACTTGAGCACACAGCAATATCCCTTAAACAGTGAGTGATCCATTTTATCTGGAAGATTATTGGCAGGACATTGGAGAAACTCACTTCTCTTTTTGAGGTTGTGCCTTGGGATGGCAACAGTGTGGAGCATGGCATACTTCCCATTAACAGAAGGATTCCTGATTTGTTTTTCTCGGATTGTATTTTAAGAAATCTGATTAATTAATACCACAAATTCGACCCCAATATCCTCAACAACTTTCAGCAACTCTTCAATGTGTAAATGAACATCCGAGAGTATTCACAAGGCACTAAGGGTATGTAGGTAATCTCATCGAAAAACATCAGCTCTCGCCCAAGTGGAATTTGTTAAGGAGAGGAACTCATTTCTGTCTCTTGCCCTGGTCAATCCTGTTACTGAAACATTTAACACTGACAATTTGTGTGAATTTGGCTTTTGTTTACTGATTTTATAGTGTTATGTTGCCAGGACTATAGAGGGATTTAATAACTACATAGGTTTTATACACTTTTATCCATAGATAAAAGTGCAAAGAGAACAATGATTTCCATAAAACATGTTAAATCGTTCACACTACTCGTCCAAATCCTAAAATTCCTCCCATTAATACACATCTGTTTCGCATCTTCAGTTTCCTTTTCTGGCTTCCAGTTCCTGAGCAGCTGGAATGAAGATATTAAAAAAAAACACATCAACACCCCAACACTTACTAAATATTCCAATTAATTGAACTGCAGTGGGTGTCATCAAAAGCTCTATTTCCTGTGCTGGCTCATCTGATCTCCAGAGAGAGACCACTGCAATTCATCCTAATGCCCCTGGGCTGGGGAGGGGAAAGAACAACAATTAATCTGGGATCCAGCTCCACTCTGATTAAATCCTTCAGGAATTTATGAAGGAGCCTAGGATTAGTTTTCCAGGAGGAGGAAAATGCAGATTTGTCCTCCAGAACATGTTGATATTTTGATACTGTTTGGTTCCAGTTCCAGGAATGTGGGTTAGACTACGACCATTTTAAAATCATGACTGGGAGATCCAGGATGAAGATTATGAGGAACATCTCATTCAGAGAGTGGATGAGAGGGTGAAATATTCTGCCACAGTCAGTTGTCGGTGAGATGTCTGAAAGAGCTTCACAGAATATACTGTAAAGTGAATTGACTGACATTTTGTGGGCGAAACGCGGCAGCCAATTGCACACAGCAGTGTCCCACAAACAGTCATGGATTGAAGTGACCAATTTTATTGTTTTGTTTTTTCTTAAGGGATTATTATTAGTAAGGAAACTTGGCCAAGGTTTCACCCTGCTGGGAATTGAACCCAGGTCTCTCGCTCTAACCACTGAGCTACAGGACTCCACAATATGGGAAAAAGCCAGGATATTGGACTAGGGATAAGGTCTAAGATGGATACTCGTGTGGAGTATAAGCACCAGCTGGACTGGATGGGCTGAATGGCCTGTTTCTGAGCTGTACTTCCTATGAATCTATGATCTACAAATGTATTTGCTAATGTTGCTTTTATATTCAGGATCCTGTGGCGCACACTATGATGCTGATTTAGAGGCAGTGCCGCTTATTGTGCACCCGCTACCCTTTCATTCACAGATTGTGCATCCCTACTTGGGGACATAGGTGTGCGTGGAATGAGGGGGGGGGGTGGGTGGGAGTAGGAGGCGGGCGGAGTCACTTGTGGCCCAATAACCCTAGAAATCACTGAACATGTGCATAAAAGCTGGAGGTTTATTTCCTAAAACAACAGTAGTGGAGACCAGGAGATATACCTGAATATCATATGATTCCCCCACATTCCTTTCCCCAGTTCTGTTACCCATATTCAAGGTAGGAATGCCCACAGTAATGCAAGCTAACCTAAAATTGTCTGCCTCATTAATGAAATTTAATAATCATAATAATGACTGAATGTTAACAAGATGGAAGCCATACTCATTGGCTCCCGTCAACGTCTTTTATCCTGCAGCTCTGACTCCCTCGACCTCCCCGGCTTATCCCTCAGACTTACCGAACCAGTGTGCCTGGGTGTCAGGTTCGACCCACAGCTGTCCTTCCTTCCCCACATCTTGTACCTGACCAGGACCACCTTCCTATACCCCCGCCACTTTGCCTTCCTTTGACCGTACCTTACTCCAACGCAACTAAAACACTCGGTCCTTACGTTCGTCACCTCCCGATTCGACTTCTCAAAAGCCCTCTTTGTTGGTCTCCTCAGCTCCACCATCACAGGATCCAGTTGATCCAAACTCCGCCACCCGCATATTCACCTATACTAAATTCCGCACCCCCATTACACCAGTTCCAGCCAGGCTCCACTTTCAAGATCCTCACGCTCGTTTTCACATCTCTTCATGCCCTGGCACTTCCACACCACTCTGACCTGCGTACCCCCCAACCCACAACCCGCTGACTCCGCTCTACTGGTTCCGGCCTTCTGCATGTCCCTCATGCCCTCCATTGGTGGCCGCGCTTTCAGCCACTATGAGCGAAAACTCTGGAACACTCTTCCTCTGTTCCTCTGCCTTGTCCCTTCCTTCCCCATCTGCAGGTCGTGGCTGAAGACCTTCCTATTTGATCGTCCCTAGGGCCACCGCCCTCAAGATTGGTGTCATGTTCCGCCACTGTTAAGCGCTCTGGGCACTACCCTGTGTGAGGGGTGCTATATAAATGCAAGTTGTTGTTGTAATAATAATAATTCTTGCAATTGGTAGAGTGCCTTGTCACATCATCGCGACATCTCAAAGTGCTTCACAAGAGTTACTATGAAGTGTAGTAACTCTATATTTGTCAGAAAACCTGCGGCATACAGGCAAATCCTCAACACAAGGCTTTAATGGGTTGGATGGTCCTAGCTGGACATGACCATCACATAATGGTCACAAGCCCCTTCTATTAGTACATTACTGCATTTGCATCAGTTATAACCTGTCTTTATTTTTACTTGAAATAAAGTATAAGCAATGAACACTAAAATCAACCATCTGAATTTATTTTAAAGCATTTTATTGCATCTACTCAAAGTTTCTGTGAAAATTAAGCCCTTAAAAATCCCAAAACATAATCAGGATTGATTCCTCAGTCTGTGCCTGTGACCTGCAAACTATGGCTGAGATTCAAACATCCGTCCTTGATTACTTTCTTAGCTTCTTTAAGTTATCATCCATGATCATTTCCCCAGGGCGATTCATACATAATTTTCAGACCTATTGATCAAGCGTTACAGGCCGCTACCCTGTGTGAACGATGCGATACAAATGCAAGTTGTTGTTGTTGATTATTATATTGATCCTATTGGACAATTTTCACCAGAGAAGTGAGTCTTGTCATTGATAAAGCATTTAGATTTGCAAATATTATGTCACTGCATTTGCCAGCAGGTACCCACGAAGTGCTTTGAGACATTCTGATATCATATATTAAATGGAAAAAATATTCTTATTTATTTAAGACTGTTTGCAGTGTTTTCAATCAAACTTGTGAATTAAAGGAACGTCACTTTAGCTATTTGTTATAAACACAGTTGGACTCCTAGAGGAGCGCCAATGAGACTGGGATTCTTGCCAATAACAGAAGGCAGAATTGTAAAGTATTAGGAAGATAACATTGGATCTTTAACCACAATCTCTAAACTACCATTGTAACCTTAAAATGGTCTCACGGCCCACTGATCACTCCATGTTGTGCTGCTTATACATGATACGTTTGCTTCATTTTAAATGTGGGTTTATTCCATCTTTGGCCAGCATTGTAACAGTCCCCGAAGGCAGTCCCTAACCCAAACCTAAGCCTAAAGGTTCTACATTTTTGATCCCTTAGAACCTTCACACAACAAAGATTAATAGTGGCGATAACATGACTGCAGGTTCAATTGAGAAAGAATCAACAATTGGACATTGTGTTATACCCAGCACACCCTATGTCTCTCGGCATCTCTACTTGGCATCTCAGCATATGCATATAACCACAGATATGTGTGAAATTTGTGGCATTTCACAATGTGTTACCACAAATTTACCCACAGTTTGAGGGTAGAAATTCGAAAAATCCATCTAGATCTAGATTTATTCTATTGATGTCGCAACTATTAATCCTTGTGTGTGAAGGGACCAAGGCATCAAAATACAGGTTTCACCCCACAAGATCACTAAAACAGAAATGGAAAAGATTCACAAAAATGTTTTTAATAAAGCATTTCTGGGAAAAAACAATTACATTTAAGAAAAACATGACTTGTCTCAATTATTTTGCAGTGTTCCTGACCTTCTTGATAATTGTTGAGATACTGGTTGAAACGAACAAGATGTTTGTTTAAGTTTTCAAACTTCTGGTGATTTACACTCCTTAAACAACAATCCTTCAGCTCCCCTCTCGACTCTCTAACCCCTCCTCGCTCCCTCCGCTCCTCGCTCCCTCCCTTCCCTCCCCTCACCCTGACCATTTCCCCCCTGCTTGGGTCCCGACCCAACTGTCCAGCACCTTGGGACGTCCTCCCAACATAAAAGGCGCACTATAAATACAATCTTGTTGTGAAATCAAATTTTCTTGGCAAACAACACACACGCAGAAAGTGTGGAATCGCAGTAAACCCTGAGTTGGACAAGGTTGTCTTAAGAGGCACAGAGGGGGAAAAATTCCACCTGGGTCTCAATTTACTCTATTTCTTTTACTTACTGTTTCAAAACATACAAAACTTGCCAAGTTGTTGAATTCAATCTTAACTTCGAAGTTGTTTTTCTGTAGTTCTTAAAACAACTTTGAGAAAGCCAGCTTCAAATTTAAGACTGTTTGAGAATATGTCAAATCCCAGATGTTCCGAAAGGCTACCTAAACAGAATAAGTCTAGAACAAGGGGAATTTTTACCTCGATCTCTGCCTTTTCCCTTGGTTTTAATAAGGCTAATGATCAGATATTCTGATGTTCTTGTAATAACTAGCTCCCAGACACGTTTCTATTTGAAACCGCCAACTTCTTATGTTTATCAAGAATATTAGCAAATGAAACCTGTTCTGCCTTTAAATAATAATAATAATCCTTAAATAACTCATAACCTCTGATAATGACCATTAGGTTGAGTAAAACAATCCAGCAGAAGGAGTAGATTTAAAAGCTAAAGCACAGGAGCAATTGAGTCCAACAACCAACTTGCATTTATATATTGAGTCCCCACAACCCAGCCATCCAATCTCCCAGGAGATTTTCTCCTTTGAATTCAGGCAAGATATTTACTCCCAACAAATTTTTTTTTAGAAAAAAAAACACTCACATGTCTTAGATTCTGCTGGTTCCAGTGATGGACGTTAAGGTTGGATCTGCCCAGAGATGTGGCCCAGACCTGGTGTGAACCTGGGTCAGTCTCTGGCCGCTTCTCCTGACATTGGGGAAGCTGAACCCTCCCTGGACCAAACAGCAGCTCAGCAGCTGTGTCCGGGCTGACCTTCCCCGCCAACATCTGGATCCTGGACATGGGATTCAAAGGAGACCCCTTGCAGTGGAATCCCGAGTTGCTCCAGGTGCAGGAGTTGGACCCAGAAGAGCATCTGGGATGCAGTTCTGTGTTGGGATGCAGCTCTGTGTTGGGATGCAGTTCTGTGTTGGGCTGCAGTTCTGTGTTGGGCTGCAGTTCTGTGTTGGGATGCGTCTGGCAGTCCCCCCACTCCAGCAGAGTCAAGTCCAGCTCTTCCCTGATCCCACCTTCATCAGGATCAGCAGCAAAGTCCGGCTCCTTCCCTTTGCTCTGGCCACAGCCTGTGCTCCCTTCCCGATCCTGGGAGTCAGTGTCCTTTTTCCTCCCCGCTTTCCCTCCCCTATTGTCTGACCGACCCTGTTTCCCGCTGACCCCCCGTGTCGGCTGGAGGCTAAAGGCTCCCTTTCCAGCTGAGCTCCCACCGCCACACTCGCCCCCGCCTCCCACCGACACCTTGTTCCACTTGCTGCTGCCGCTGCCCATTACTGCCGCTGGCTTTTGGGGAAGACTTTTAAAGGCGAGGGATCAAGTGGGATTCCTCACTTTCCGGACATACTTTCGCCTGGCGAAGTATTGCAATGCAACCAGGTCGCTCACTGTCCTCTCTGTGCAGTTGCGTGTGTGTGTGTGTTCTTCTCTCACTTTGAGGTTTTTCTGGTTAAATATTTAGCACAGCTCGTCACACTGTGTGCTCACCAATCCAGGCTATGGGTGGAACAAGTGGGATCAACCAATCCATCTCTCCCAGTAAACCCTCCCTGTTAATCTAACTGGACAGAAACTCACTATCAATGACAGATGTTTAACTGTTCCTGCAACCAAGTCATTCATTACACAGTAGTTTAAAAGGGCTGTTAGAAGCACCCCATCACTTGGGAAAATAGCTCAGATCTAGGTATTTGTTTGGGGGGGGCTTTAGATTTGGAAGAAGTTAGTTTTTTTTGCACCCCCTCAATTTATTTCCTAACATGTCTGACTTTATTGTCTCAGAGAGCACACACTCTCAAACCAATTGTGTGTATGTGTGTGTGTATGTGTGTCCTCTGAGACAATAAAGAGAACAATTCCACTTTAATAGAAAGAGAGAGAAATCTTCCTCAAATGGGTTTAAGTGGCGAGGGTGAATGCTCACAGTTTTCCAATTTGGTTGGAATTTCTAATTAGTGACTTGTAAATTTACATCTAATTGAGGAGTCATGCTGGTTAAAAAAATTTTGCTATATATACTGTATATAAATAATAATACAATAATAATATAATATATATCATCTTAAATTGGAAATAAGCATGGTATAAGCATGGCATTGGAAGCCAGCTTGGCTGATCAAATATCTACACATTACTGAAGAGTTAAACTGACAGTGAGAAATGTTGTCTGCTGTGACTGTACTGATATATCCCCAATTAGTTTGTGTGCATGATCTTCAGCAGAATAGATCAGAGTTTCACCAATGCAGTATACTACCATTTAAAACTATTTGCTTTAAAAAGTGTAATTTTAACCCTTCTCTTGTTTCTATGAATTTGATTATTATCAGCCCCCACCACCACCACCTCCCACCCTGCCAACCCCCACAGCAACCTCCACCAGTGACATTCTGTGCAGTCGTTATACTTTAATGGCTTTTATTAGCCTGATTTAAAAAGGGCTCCTTCTGCTTTGCTCGGGATCTGGATAGTAAATGATTGAAGTTTCTCTTTGTCAGGAGTTAAAGGGGAGCATTCCTTCCCTGGACGAAGGGCATCCCAGACATCAGTTGACAAAGCCTTTCATTCAGGCTTGTTTTTACAATGCTAAGGCAACAGCATCAGGAGATAAATCCCACCCTTGCTCCATCTTTTCAACTGCCTGAGACGTACGTCAATGAGTTGCTGCTGTTTGTAGACATTCCCATCTGAATGTACATAGACTTGACACAGTCAAATCTCCAGTGACCTTCCTCTCATGACGTACATGATGTACTCACCCCCATGTTACTTTCCCAGACAACTGGTTACACCAGGTAATGTGACCCTACCCCTCAATTTCAATGCCAGGAAGATCTTCAAAGCAACTATATAAGCAGCTCTTCAGATTTGCTGCCAGACCCTCAAGGTTGCATTATGTCACACGTTAGTTGATCAGTGATGTGCTGTAATGGCAGCGTGTCCTGTTCATCAGAACAGTAACTTTCTCCTTCTGATGAACAGAGCCAGTACATACTGGAATAATAATAATAATAATCCTTGCGTTTGATATAGCGCCTTAACAGTCACTACACTTTACAGTATATCCTGTGAAGCGCTTTGAGACATCTCAATGATGTATTAAGGCGCTATATCAAATGCAATATGTGATCATTTGTGGAAATAACAGAAACCATATTGCAGAGAGATCGATTCAGGAAGAGAATCAGAAGAGATAGGGAGTTGGAAAATGGAGTTGCAAACCATATTACAGCTTAATAATAATAATAATAATCCTTGCATTTGATATAGCGCTTTTCACGTCGGGAGGACGTCCCAAAGCGCTTCACAGAATATACTGTAAAGTGAATTGACTGTATATTTGTGGGCGAACGCGGCAGCCAATTGCGCACAGCAATGTCCCACAAACAGTCGTAGAATGAAAATGACCAATTTATTATTGTTTTGGGTTTTTTGGAGGGATTATTATTAGGTGTGTGGAGTAAGGAAACTTGCCCAAGGTTCCGCCCTGACCTGCCTGGAATTGAACTCAGGTCTCTCGCTTGCAAAGCGAGTGCTCTAACCACTGAGCTACAGGACTCCTGTAGCTTCTAATGAAGGAAGATCAAGACAAAGATTTTGACAACTGTCAACATCGTTATCGATGCTCATCAGCTGGCAACAGTACCGCAGTACCTTTCGATGATCAAATGGGCAGCAGTACCTGAATACCCTTTGGTGTACATTAAATTAGACATTAAATTGAACTTTACTCTTCTATCGCTTTCGCGACATTTGGTTTGGTCAACGTTAATCATTGTGAACTGTACGTGGATACGTAAGCATTATTCTGTTGTCTTCTTTTAACTAACCATTATTAATCTGAATTAATAAACATCATTTTTTATATAAGATTTGTATAGTCTTTACTTCACCACAGGGTTAAATTGGATTTTTTGCAAGGATTATAATTCTAGCACCTTATCACGTCATTGAGACGGCTCAAAGTGCTTCACAGAATATATTGTAAAGTAGATTGACTGTATTTTGTGGGCGAAATATGGCAGCCAATTGAGCACAGCAATGACTCACAAATGTGGATTGAGTGACCAATTTATTTATTATTATTTTTATATATAACACTATAAGAATTCTCTTCAGCTCACCTCTGGCTCCCACTTTATCAACCTTCCCAGCTCATGGAACCAGCGTTCAGGCTTGACAACTCTTAAATTGCCAAGACTGCAGATTGGTTCCATGAGCTGAGAGTTCCATGCATCCCATCTATAGATGGAAATTCCTGCTTTGAATGGAATGTGCACTCATTTCCGAATGGATGGTTCCTGCTTACCTAATTCCAGAGTTTATTACATAGGTTTACATAAACTGTACAGCACGGAAATAGGCCATTTGGCCCGAGCAGTCCATGCCAGAGTTTATACTCTACATGTATCTTGGGGACCGCAGAGTGTGCTGGTAAGCTTCCCGGTGCTTGTCTATATCTAGGACCACCCTACCCATTAGAGCTTTGCATTGCAGGGTTAACGGGAGTTTAGTGGGAACAATCCCAGTTGCCCAGAGATTCAAAATTATTTCAGAGCTGGGAATGCAAATCAATCTCTGCTAAAACCTAAGTGAACCTTTCCAATTATTTTTTAGTTCAATCATTCAGTTTGTGCTGCAGCCACACCGTGTGTTCATTTGATTCTCCAACTATCTCCTGGAGATGCTGGCAGGAGTAGAACTCAAAAATGAATCAATGTCACTTAAAAATAAGTACTGTGGTACTACATGATAGACATCAATTTGATATGAAAACCACATAAAATCAATGCTGACTCTGTAGTAATGCCCTGACACAAGTTTGTGTAACAAACAATAATTTCAGAAAATGCAGTTAACATGCATGCTCAGTCAACCTTTCCTGTTCACACTTGATTTTGCATCTTTGAGATTGGCAGGTACCCAAGGTAAAGAACAGAGATTAGGGGGATGTGTGTACAAACTGTATGTTCCTGAAATTTACGTCAGATCCAAAACTTTCAAAGAAATTGTGATATCAATGTTCTATGAAGATATAGCCAACTACAACTCCTATTTACATCTAGGAAATTATTTGTTAATAACTGTGTGGTTATGCACCTCTGGCTGGAGAGCAACTGTGCATCAGAGGCACATCTGCCAAGTCCATGGTTCCAATTCCCAGTCTGCTCTGAGTTAGTTGAGATAGTTAGGTTGGCACCACCTTTACCCCTAGGGTTATAGGTTGGGGAGCGGCGGGGGTGGACGGGGATGTATCAGCCAGTTCCCACTGTTTACAATCTGATGATCCACCTTATAGATCACTTTGAGACATTCTTCTATGTGAAAGGCTCCATATAAGTGCAAATTGTTGTTGTTGTTGAGCCCTGCACGTATGAGAATATGAAACAAGGGAACTCTCTGGGTTACTCAGACACAAACACAAAACGATTAAGGGAGAAGCAGCTAAGGCACATCAATACGTGGCTTGAGAGTTGGCATAGAATTCCTAAGGTATTATAAGAGAGGCAAATTGAGACTTTAAACTAGATATTCTGGGGAAGATAAATATATAAGGGGTGGAGGAAATAAGATTATCAGAAATTATGTGAGGTGGGAAATTTAACAACTGTGAGGAAACCAAAGAGGAGGGGGAAGTACGGGAGAAATCAGTCAACAAAATGAATTGTCTTTATGCTAGTGCTAGGAGTATTATTACAAATGAAACACAGAAACTGGAAGCAAATCTAACTGGAGGGGAGAATAATATTACTAATCCTTGTATTTGATATAGCACCTTTTTGGCCGCCCCCCTTCCCCTTCCCTCCCTTCTTCCCCCCTGACCCCAGCTCGGGTCTGAAATGCTGTACTGTCCAGCGCCTTAGGACGTCCTCCTGACGTGAAAGGCGCTATACAAATGTAACCTTGTTGTTGTTGTTATCACATCATTGAGACGTCTCAAAGTGCTTCACAGAATATATTGCAAAGTGGATTGACTGTGTATTTTGTGAGTGAAACATATACAGTATTAGCAATTACAGAGATCTAACAAGATCACACAAGCAATTCTGAGAGGTTTAGATGAAGGTCTTTTGGTTCATTTGATCCCATTCATTCAGAATACCAGCCCAACCATCCTTCAATTACAGCATGAAACTTTTTCTGGAATGAGTCTAAATGGGAGTATTCAGCAGGTAGAATTATTATGGATAGAACTAAGGAATTGGAAAAAGCACAAAGCATGAGTTGGAGTCATTTTTGTGGATCTCCTTACAATAAGGGCTTAACAGAGGAAAGAATCTAGTCTTTGCAAATCAAGAAAACCCGTAAGGAGAAAAATATAATAATGATGGGAGATTTTAACTTGTGTTTAGAATCAACAAATACCAAGCCTTTTCAATGGCTCACTGAACAGTAGACACACAATTTCACTTATCTTAGTGTGTGTTAGACCATTTTGTTTTATAGTTTAAAATTGTGAGGAATTGTGGGTTGTTCTTCAATTCATTTTGATTTGTAACCTGTTTTGCTTTAAGAAGTGGAAAAAAATGGTTTCTAATTAAGAATGAATTTCAATAATTTTCAAGGATTTTCCTGAGATTATTTGAGTATACGAGAAAGAAGATATATCTAACTATAGACTCATTTATATGTTCCCACTTGGATAATCTCAGGAATTTTATGCCAGAATTACACAGAAACGAAAGCTCCTTGAGGAGGTCAGATAAACAGAAGTTCTCAAAATTGGTTTTCCACTTCAGAAGACACAAGGTTGATCATTAATCTGTTCCTTTTGGTCATAACTACTTAAACTTGGTGATCTTAACTATGGATTAATAAACAACCTACACCTGCTGTGCTGTGAATTATGTTTGTGTAATTCTTTCAACCTTTTAGCAAACCAAGAAAACATTCTAAACCAAATAAATCAACACAACCACAACAACTTGGAATTGTGCAGTGCTCTCCATATGCAGTAGAGTCTTGTAGTGCTTAACAGTCGTGGAGTTTAATGCCGAGCCAAGGAGAGAGTGGAGGTGCCCATAAGCTTGTTCGACAAGGAAGGTCTTCAGGTGTAATCTGAAGATGGGCAAGGAGGGGATAAGGTGGAGGGATTGAAGCAGAATTCCAGAGTCTCAGTGTATAGTGGATGAAAACACATCAAGTGGAGGGAACAAGGAATGTGCAAGAAGCCAGAACTTGTTGAGTGAAAGGGATGGGTAGAAGAGAAGCAAATCAGAGAGGTAGGAGGTGCCAGGGCATGAAGTGATTTGTATGTGAGTGTGAGGAGCTTGAAATCGATCTAGAATAGGAATTCAAGGCAAGATCTGGAGTGATGAGGGTGCAGAATTTAGTATGGAGGTGAGGATTTGGACGATGGAGTATTGAATTAATTCGATTTGATGAAAGGTGGAGCTGGAGAGACCAGTTGATGTGTCGGAGGTGGAGGAAAGCGGTCCTGGTTAGGACTCAGCAATGAAAGAGACGGGGTGCAACGAGCGAATGATTTTATGTGTGATGTCTGAAGCCAGTGATGTTCCACTGCTTCAATGGTAGACAGTAAGTACAGATGGTCAGAGCTGAATTTCATTGCGTATTAATTCAGGGATGAATGCACATGTCAGACATCAGGTGCCATCGCGCAATAATATTACAAATTTACTTTTTCGATCTCTGCTGCCAAAATAAAAGTAACAGAACACAATGACAACAACTTACATTTATATAGTGCCTATCACGTAGATGCAATCAGGACTCTCTTTAAATGCTGAAGCTATGCAATCACGCTGCTCCTGTAGTGGGTGGAGTGCTGGTCACTGTGAACCAAGGGTACAACACAGCACCTTCAGGCAGTGCATAGGAGGGTAATAAGATTGATTTCCATTGTTGGAGGGTTGAGCTATGAGGAACTGTGATAAGCTGTGGTTCTGTGGCCTTGAGAGAGAATCCTAAAAAGGTGTAGAAGATGTTAAATGACACAGAAAAAGCAAACCCAAGATATTTTCAGGTAATATTTTCAGATATGCAGCTGCAGAGTGGTGAAAGGCAATTTTATATCACAGCGTCAAGACATCTCCTAGCGCTTCACAGAATGTACTGTAAAGTGGATTGATTGTGTATTTTGTGGGCAATATGTATTTTGTATCTTGTCTGTGTATTTTGTAGTCAAGTATCAAATATCAAGTGTCAAAGTATCAGCAACAATGTGATATGAAATAATACCTTTAATGAAACCTAAAGTGCTGTCCATGTTCGAATATTATTTTTCACTAAATTATTTTAGTTCATCACGTTTTCACCTTCTCCCTGTTTCCACGATAAAATGCAACAAAATCACAGGCAGCTTTCTCCTGGGGCAATTTCTCTGGAGACCGTTGCAATAAAATAAATACGAGTCGTTCCGGTCTGGTGTCCTCTCCATATTAGTGAAAAATAGAATCATATCACGTACTTGAGGCAGCTGCCTGAGGACTTTGACCAGCAGGGTAAACTGTGGTCACCATAGCAAGCTCTAATCATTCACTTTAAAGTGTTTAAGTAACACTGTTTGGTTAGGAAACCTCCCGGGCTGCTGCTTGTAAAATGACTCACTTGCTTCTTCCTGCAGTCAGATTATAAGAATGCATTATTCAGTTGAATAATGGGCTGTAATATTGATTGTGGTAATCTGTCATACCCTTTGTATAGTAATGTCATTAAATAACATCTACTCCTGTTCAAATCAGCATGCAGCATCATCTGCTTTAGTTTGTTTTCTGTTTTAGTTTGTGTGGATTTGGACCTTACATTACGCTTGATTTTTGCAATCCAGGATTGCAGGATGATACATAATTCTTACATTTGATATAGCAACTTTTACATAGGGAGGATGTCTCTAAGTGCTTTGTAGGATTTACTGTAACGTTTAGTGTCTGTGTATTTTGTAGGCGAACGCCCAGCCAATTTGCACAAAGCAATGTTCCGCAAACAGCCATTAAATAAATGGACAATTTTATCTGATTGTTGGCCAGGACATCAGAAGAATCTCCCTAACAAAACGCAAAATACTGCAGATGCTGGAAATCTGAAAACAGAAACAGAAGTTGCTGGCAATACTCAGTAAGTCTGACGAAAGGTCGTGGACCCGAAATGTTGACTCACTTTCCTTTCTCCATAGATGCTGTCTGATCTGCTGAGTGTTCCCAGCGACTTCTGTTTTTGTTTTCAGAAGAAACTCCCTTCTCTTTTCAAGTAGTGCCATTGGAACTTTAAGGTCCACCTGAACAGGCAGACCAGAACTTGCTTTCACATCTCATCTGAAGGATGGCATCTCTGACCATGCAATGTTCCCCCAGCACTCCACTGGAGGGTGATCCTTGACTCAATCTGAATGTACTTTCATTGGAATCATGCTGACATATGTCCTAATTCAGTCAATACATCAGACTGGATTAAAGACAGGGGTGGGTTGGGCAGATTCTCTGTAATTCAGCACATTTATTGTTCACAATTTCCTGAACAATATAAATAGTTTCCAATTGTTTGCCATTCCGCTCAGGTTGAGTATACAATAACAACAACAACAAGATTTCATTCATAGAGCGCCTTTCACGTCGGGAGGACGTCCCAAGGCGCTGGACAGTTGGGTCAGGACCCGAGCTCGGGGGAAATGGTCAGGGTGAGGGAAGGGAGGGAGCGAGTATAAAGTCTAAATACATCACATCAGTAGCTGGGGTTAAATAACAGTAATATTTACATACAGTATTAACCGAAGAAAGAAGAATTTGCATTTTTATAGCCCTTATCACATCAAAATAACTCAAAAGAGCTTTATAGTAGACACTCTCAAGTGTAGTGACTGTTTTCAAAGTCAAAAACAGCTGCAATTTTGCACACAGCATGTCCCTCAAACAGGTGAATAAGACGATTGTTGATCTGTACACCAAATGAAATACCCATTTTTTTGAATAGTACCATTGGTTCATTGACATCCACATAAAATAGGTAGATATGGACTTGGTTTAACTAACATCTCATCCAAAAGACAGGTCCTTCGACAATGCAGTAGCCCCCCCACAGCATTGCACGTGGCTTTCAGTGTAGACTGTGCTGGTTGAATAGGAAATAACTCATTCTAACACTGGAGTCCATACAAGCACATGGCCATAGTGAGTTTAATTGGTATGTTTAGACTGACTGAGGGAACCAGGNAAAAAATGAAATGACAGGTAGAACACATAAAATTACATAAAATGATATGGCATGGAAACAGGCCAATTGGGTCCAACTAGTCTGTGCCAGTGTCTGTACTACACATGAGCCTCCACCCCTACTAGTCCTCTTTGCTATACCCTTATGTTTCCTTCTCCCTCCTGGATGCATTCAAGTTTAATTTAACACCAGGATCCAATGATATAATAATAATAATGCTTGCATTTGATATAACTCCTTATCACGTCTTCGAGATGTTTCAAAGAGCTTCACAGAATATACTGTAAAGTGAATTAACTATATATTTTGTGGGCGAAACGTGGCAGCCAATTGCGCACAGCAATGTCCCACAAACAATCGTAGATTAAGTGAACAATTTTTTTGGGGGGTGAAGAAATTATTATCGTCGGAAGAGCGATCCGTCTAACAACCGGGTTCCTACTTACTGCTAGGTAAACAGGCGTGTGGAGTAAGGAAACTTACCCAACGTTTCGCTCATTTATCCCTGTTTATTTGTATAATCTGCCAAATGTTGTTAACCCAAGGTGAGAATAGACCCCTGTGTTGTACAGGGCTGCTTTCAAAACTCTACTGAAAAAAACCTACCGCTTGGCACCTTCTGTTACCTTCCTTCCACCGCTTCATCTCCCATCCCGCTCGGGTTCCCACTCCATCTCTGTAAAGTACTTTAATATATTTAACTACATCTTTGGGACGTCCTCCCGATGTGAAAGGCGCACTATAAATGTAATTTTGTTGTTGTTGTTGTTGTATTAGTACAAGTTCTTGTATTGTTCAATTGGGTTCACTCTATTTCATCATAGTTCTCATTCCATTGACAGTTCCTGCACAATTTTGTTGTATATCCTCTATCTAAAAAATATACAGAAATTCAGGAAAGAGCAGGCATGTATCTTAATAAATAATAATAATCCTTGCATTTGATATGGCGCTTTTTACTGTAAAGTGAATTGACTGTATACTTGTATGCATTAAGAGTCTTGTACAACTGGAACTGTAAAAAGCCTCTTGCCGCTGAGCGGTACCATGTTTGCAACTGGCTTTGAAGTATGATAAATGATGATAGGAGGAATGATGAGGCTTCATTTAAATTATCCTGTGAACCTAGCAGCACTGCCTCTGGTTTGGCACGACCGCCTGTGTGCAGGGCTTGGCAACAGTACAATAGGCAATGTAATTTAGCTCCAGGACAATTCATCTTGAGATGCCACATATCAACAAAAGTCACCCACTGATAAATACTCCTCATTGCAGGATGGTAAGTTGCCTTTATGTCTGCAAAGAATAGCAGTGAGTCTTCCCTGGACTGGATCCTAATTAAGATACCAAGGGGTTGGTGTTCAAAGCATTTGTTTCTCCACAGGGCTGCTTGAGCAATGTCTTTGCCCATCATCACCCTGCAAAGTTTATGCAGGTGATTTGCCTTTGTGAATGTTAGGACTTTGGACTTCAAAACTCCTTGATTCCAAGGGCAGAAAAATCAGCAGTGTCTTAGCAATACCATGATGATCACTCTGTAACTATATTTTGGAAAACCCTGTTAATCTTTCGTAAGTGATGACATATTTATTATGCTGTGTTATGTAGAATGTGAATTACTGAAATATGAAATGAACTGACAATCTTGGCTGTTTTTCACCCGAGCGACCAACAATAATATTAATAATCCGCTTTATCATGTTGTTGAGATGTCTCAACTCGCTTCAGAGTATACTGTAAAATGAATCGACTGTGTATTTTCCAAATGTGCCCAGAGCTGATATATTTTGAAACGCCAGCCCTGGGCAGATTTGAAAAGTGTACTCAGATTCAGGATAACCTAGACTTGGCAGATAGTCATAGTGCACTGATTCAGGTGATGTTTCTTCCTGCTCTGTATCCTAGTCTCCCAAATAAATTTGATCACTTACTTCATAGTTGCTTATAACACATTATTAGGAATGCTGCATTCACCTGCACTGCACGTTACAGTGTATCATGTGAAGCGTTTTAAGACATTCTCCCGATGTGAAATGTACTATATCAAATAAATGATTATTTATTTGTTTGTTTGTGTTGGCACTGAGGTGATTTAACTTACCTGAAGTGAAGTGGCATTTCCTGTTTGTATTGCCAGACTTTAGATTTGTACATGACAAATAATTTAAAATAATAATCCTTTCATTTGATCTAGCACCTTATCACATCTTCCATTACTTCTCAAAGCATTTCACAGAATATACTGTAAAGTTAGTTGACTGTATATTTTGTGGGCGAAACACGGCAGCCAATTGCACACAGTAGTGTTCCTCAAACAGTCATGGATTGAGTGACCAATTTATTATTTTGTTTGAAGGGATTATTATCCCCAGAAAAGCGATCCGCCAATTGACTAACAACCAGGTTCCTACTTATAGCTAGGTAAACAGAGGCGTATTGAGTAAGGAAACTTGCCCAATGTTTCACCCTGCTGGGAATCAAACCCAGGTCCTCTCGCTTGCGAGGCGAGTGCTCTAATCACGGAGCTACAGGACTCCACAAAATATCTTAGATTCTACACGCCCTCCCCCCACCATGCCCGCAAACTTAATGCTTGGTTTCTTAAGCAGTAATGTAGATCAGATGTACATCGAATGCCAAGTGACTAGAGGAGCTGAAGTTGAGGAACAACAGACTTAGGAAGCCAGTCAATTCTGGCATCTCGGTAGCTCAAGTGGAAAATAGCCGAGGTTAATTCACCTTAGTAAAAACGTAACAACATAATAAATTTCATCACCACTTTTGAAAGATTAACAGGTTCTTCCAAAATATAAGACTAGGTGATCATGATGGTATTGCTGAGACAATGATGATGTTTCCACCGTCTGCCTTTGAAATCAAGTGATTGCATGGTGCATGATTTGTATCTCAGGGATGGGACTTAAAACTATTACTGGAGGATTGTTTTAAATGAGAAAAGCAGACTGGTGTGCCTCGAACTATTAAACAGTGACACTACATTCATCACCAGACATGAAGGCTGACTGGTTAAAATCAGTCCTGTGAAGTATTGGTTAGAGCACTCATCTCGCAAGCAAGAGAACCTGGGTTAGTTTCCTGGGCAGGATTCCTTACTCCACGTGCCTCTGTTTACGGAGCACTAAGTCACTTTGAATGAGACATTAAATTGAGGTCCCATCTGCCTGTTCAGATGGCACTACTCGAAAAGAGTAGGGAGTTTCTTCCAGTGTCCTGGTCAACAATCCCCGAAATAAAATTGAGCACTCACTTCATGGCTGTTTGTGGGAATTAGCTGAGTTTTAAAATGCAAAATATACAGCCACTACACTTTACAGTGTATCCTGTGAGGCCGTTTCAGACACATGTCCAGCAGACATGAAGGACACCATATCAAATACAAGGATTATTTTCAAAAGAGATTTGAATGCGCCACCTGGTGGAGATTACATTGAAAGGGCTGTCCAGTCGCTTTCTCCTCAATCAGAGAGTAATTTACAAATACGCATCATTAAACATTTACTTTGCATTAATTATTTGGAAAACAGTTTTGCAATCATGTTTTGGAGTCCTGTAGCTCAGTGGTTAGAGCACTCGCTTTGCAAGCGAGAGACCTGAGTTCAATTCCAGGCAGAGGGCGAAACCTTGGGCAAGTTTCCTTACTCCACACGCCTAATAATAATCCCTCCAAAACAAAACAATAATTAATTGTCATTTTCAATCCATGACTGTTTGTGGGACATTGCTGTGCGCAATTGGCTGCCGCGTTCGCCCACAAAAAATACAGTCAATTCACTTTACAGTGTGTTCTGTGAAGCGCTTTGGGACGTCCTCCCGACGTGAAAAGCGCTATATCAAATGCAAGGATTATTATTATTATTTATTATTATAATAATAATATTCCTTGATACAGCGCCTTATCACATCTTTGAGATGTCTCAAAGCACTTCACAGAATATACTGTATGTTTTGTGGGTGGCGTGAAGGAAAACATTCTACAGTATCCAAAGAGAAGGAATATGTGGCCAAATGAAAATGTGGCTTAGGAGCAGGAAGACATGTTATTTTTCATCAGGATCAGGTACAGGACAATCCTTGTATAGCTCAGATCACCAAGGCCACTGGAAGCCAGGGTCGGGGAATTGTAGCACCAGCATTCAATTCCAATGAGGCTAATATGGACTGATCCTGTTACCACAAACATGGGTCCAAAAACTTGCGTTCTGTGTTATAAAGAGTTGCATGATAAAAATGGCTGCTTATCTAGAGAAATCATATCGATTCTCATGCACATTTATGCTCCTACATGTCTTTCCCATGTGCTGCAACAGATTGTGGCCTGCACTGAGCCCACCAAGCTGCAGACCTACAACAACAACAAGATTACATTTGTATATTTCATTTCATGTCGGGAGGATGTCTCAAGGCACTGGACAGTGTACAGCCTTTCAGACCTGAGCTGGGGTCAGGGAGGGAGAAGGGAGGGGAGGGGAAGGGGGGTGACCAATGGCATGGTTGAAGAGCAGGGCTTTGAGGCGGGACTTGAAGGAGGCTAAGGAGGGGCCCGAGGTGGAGTGATTGGGGGATGGAGTTCCAGAGGTTGGGAGCAGAATGGCTGAAGGCGCTCCTGCCAATGGTGGGGTGGGTGGGTCGGGGGACGTGGAGCAGGCCAGAGCCGGCTGAGCGGAGAGAGCGGGCGGGTTGGTAGGGGGTTAGGAGGTCACAGAGATAGGGTGGGACGAGACGATGGAGGGTTTTGTAGGTGAGGACCAGGATTTTGAACTGGATCCTCTGAAGGATAGGGAGCCAATGGAGTCGGGCGAGAATGGGGGAGATGGGGTTAAGGAGTTTGGTGCGGGAGAGGACACGGGCTGCAGAGTTCTGGATTATCTGCAGCCTGTGGAGGGAGGAGTTGGGAAGGCCGACAAGCAGAGCGTTTGCCTGGAGATGATGAAGGCATGAACAAGAGTTTCAGCGGCCTGAGGAGTGAGGTAGTGGCGGAGTCGGGCGATGTTACGGAGGTGAGGGAAGGCAGAGCGGGTCATGGCTTGGATGTGGGGAAGAAGACAGTTGAGGGTCGAACAAGACACCCAGGTTCCTGACTGGGTTGGTGAGTTGAAGTGTGCAACCATGGAGGTTGATGCTGTCAGAGCCTGAGGTGCTGAGGTGCTGGCGCGATCCAATCAGGAGGGCCTCAGTCTTGTTCACATTCAACTATAGGAAGTTTGCCCTCATCCAGGACTTGATGTCCGACAGGCAGTCTGTCAGGACAGCAGTGGTCCTGGAGTTGAGAGTGGAGGCAGAGAGGTAGAGTTGGGTGTCATCCGCATACATGAGGAAGTTGACCCCATGTCTGCGGATGATGTCACCAAGGGGGAGTATGTAGATATTAAAGAGGAGAGGCCCAAGGACAGAGCCCTGGGGGATGCCAGGCATGACAGTGCGGGGGCTGGAGGAGAAACTGTTAGAGGCAACAAAGTGGAGACGGTGAGAGAGATAGGATTCGATCCAGGCAATGGCAGCTCCATGAAGATTGAGTAAAGCGGAGAGGCGATGTATGAGGATGGAGTGGTCAACAGTGTCAAAGGTGGCAGAGAGGTCGAGGAGGACAAGGAGGCAGAGGGAGCCCTGATCACTGATGTTCAGAATGTCATTAGTGACCTTGACCAGGGCTGTTTCCGTGCTGTGGGCAGCGCAGAAGCCGGATTGGAGGGTTTTAAAGAGGGAATGACGAGAGAGAAAGGAGACCTACTTTATGTGTAGCATTGACTGGATTTAATAAAATGTGGTAAACACTGATTTTTTTTTGCAATGATCTGCAATCCAATACAAATACATTTAAATTATTGTTTACCCAGATGGGACCAGTATACACATTAAGGCTTTGCCTTGCAGGGGTCCTGTAGCTTAGCTGTTAGAGCACTCGCCTCATAAGCGAGAGGCCATGGGTTCGATTCCTGGGCAGGGTGAAACACTGGGCAAGTGTCCTTACTCCACAAGCCTCTGTTTACCTAACCGTAAGTAGGACCCAGTTGTTAGACAGGATTGCTTTTCCGAGGATAATAAACCCTTAAAAAAAATTATTTGGTTACTCAGTGCACAAATGTTCGAAGGACATTGCTGTGCGCATTTCTCCCACAAAGTAGTCAATTCATTTTACATTCTGTGAAGAGCTTTGAGACATCTCGAAGACATGATAAGGGGCTATATCAAATGCAAGGGTTATTATTATTTTTAAAAGGAGCCAAGTGGGAAAATCCCTGTTCTCAGTGACCAAGTCCTGTCAATGAGGCAGGCTGGCAGGACTGCCAACAGCAGTGCCGTGGTATACTGCGGATCTGTTTTGGTGTACTCCACACTCATGGAACCTCGGCGTCCTGTTCGACTCTCAACTGTCCTTCATCCACCACATCTGTGCATGACCCACTCTGCCTTTTACCACCTCCATAACATTGCCTGGCTCCGCCACTGTCTCTCACCGCAGGCCGCAAAGCCCCTCATCCACACATTCATCACATTCAGACTTGCAAATTTCCTGCTCGTCGGCCTCCTTAATTCCTCCCCCCACAGGCTGCAGATCATCCAGAATTCTGCAGGCCGTATCTTCTCCCTCACCAGGCTCCACGACCGTATCAACCCACCCTCACCCGGCTCCATTGGCTCCCCAACACTCAGAGGATACAGTTCAAGATCCTGGTCTTCACCTTTAAAGCTCCTCCCTACCTCTGTGTTCTCCTAACCTCCTACTCATGGATTGAGTGACCAAATTATAAATTTTTTGGAGGATTACCCCTGGAAAGCAATGTGCCAGTCAACTAACAACTGGGTTCCTACTTACTGCTAGGCAAACAGAGGCATATGGCGTAAGGAAATTTTTCCAAGGTTTTCACCCTGCTGGGAATCAAGCCCGAGTCCTCTCGCTTGCGAGGCAAGTGCTCTAACCACTACGCTACAGGTCTCCACAAAACACAATCCATTCTTGGGTGGGTAAACTATTCATTGAAAATGACCAATTTATTATTCTTTTGTTTTGGAGGGATTATTATTAGGCATGTGGAGTAAGGAAACTTACCCAAGGTTTCACCCTGCCTGGAATTGAACCCATTGAAAAGGGAGTGCTCTAACCACTGAGCTACAGGACTCCATTACATTGCTTGCTCTGATCTGTAGAGTTAGCCTCCTAGTGTTGTATATAATACATTTCAGACATCCACCTTGTTCTGAGCTAAGTTGTTTTTCTTAGTTTAAATACGAGGAATTGGCGCCAGTAATTGTAATTTTTAAAGTAAATAATAATAATAATCCTTGCATTTGATATAGCACTTTTCACGTCTCCTAAAAGCACTTCACAGAATATACTGTAAAATGTTTAAGGACTAGATTTTATTCTAAAAATTGCAAATGCAAAGGACTATATCATTCATTACATTTTAATGCTCAGGCTTGTCAATGAATGCATTAGTTACCATATTTCAAAACATTGCCTTGTGCTCAGAGCAGATAAATTTAACTCTTCAATACAATGAAGCTCTGGATTTAAGTTTACAGAATTCTACTTAAAATGTGATCGGGTGAATCACGTAATAAGAATTACTTACATAATTATTAGAGGAGATTTTTGCTGGATTTCTTGTATTCAAGCAAAGCAATTTAAGAAAGCGCATTTTGATGTAAAAATTATTCATTCGCATTTGATATAGCATCTTACCACATCTTCAAGATGTCTCAAAGTGCTTCGCGGAATACTGTAAACAACAAAATTACATTTGTTTAACGCCTTTCACATCAGGAGGACGTCCCGAGGCACTGGACAGACAGTGTTTTGGACCTAAGCTGAGGATTGGTATCGGGGAGCGTGGAGGGCAGGGGGGCAACGAGGCTGATTGATGGCACAGTCAAAGGGGAGGGTCTTGAGAAGCGTCTTGAAGGAGGCAAGGAAGGGGGCAAGGCGGAGGGACTGCGGGATGGGGTTTCAGAGGGTGGGGGTAGAGTGGCATGGAGGGCTTTGAAGGTGAGGACAAGGATTTTGAACTGCATCTTGTGTGATGGGAAGCCAGAGGAGTCGGGTGAGGATCGGGGTGATAGGGCCACGGAGCCTGCTGCGGGAGAGGACATGGGCTGCAGAGTTCTGGATGATCTGTAGTCTGTGGAGGGAGGAGCTGGGATGCCGACAAGCAGTGAGTTTGCATAGTCAAGCCTCGATGTTATGAATACGTGTATAAGGGACTCGGCAGCTTCGGTGCGAGACAGTAAATTGGTATATTTTGTGGGTGAGACGTGGCAGACATAAGCAGTGTCCCACATAGGATTGAGTGACCAAATTATTATTTTTATTTATCTAGTAAGGGATTATTACCCACGGAAATGAGATCCGCCAATCTGACTAACAACCAGGTTCCTACTTATTGCTCGGCAAACAGAGGTGGAATAAGGAAACTTGCACAACATTTCGCCCTGCCTGGTAATTGAACCCAGGTCCTCTCGCTTGCGAGACGAGTGCTTTAACCGCTAAGCCCTCTCGGCTCTCTTCCCCCTCCTCGCTCCCTCCCATCCCTCCCCTCACCCTCACCATTTCCCCCCTCCTCGCTCCCTCCCTTCCCTCCCCCCTGACCATTTCCCCCCTCCTCGCTCCCTCCCTTCCCTCCCCTCACCCATTTCCCCCTCCTTGCCCCTTCCCTCCCCCCTGACCATTTCCCCCTCCTCGCTCCCTCCCTCCCCTCCCCTCACCCTGACCATTTCCCCCCTGCTCGGGTCATGACCCAACTGTGCAGCGCCTTGGGACGTCCTCCTGACGTGAAAGGCGCTTTATAAATGGAATCTTGTTGTTGTTGTTGTTGTAGAGTCAGTACATTAGGGGATAGAGTCAGTACAGTGACTATGCAGTTTTGCAACTACACAGTTTCCAGTCAATATATTAGAGTTAGCACAACAGGGGATTGAGTCACTACATTGCGGGTTAGAGTCAGTACATTAAAAGGGAGAGTTAGTTAAATAGGAGATAAGAGTCAGTACATTGGGAGGAAAACTCCCGCCTAATACCCGACACTGAGCCGCACTCCCGCCAACACCGCCCCCCGGGGCTCAGTCAGCCTCAGTTTGGCCGCTCGCCATTGGCCAGAGCTCGCCCCGCCCCCCGGCTCGGCGGCCGCTGATTGGTTGGCGTCGGAAAAGGCGCCAGATTCGGAAAGGATTTGAAGCCGAACCCGCGCCGTCAGCACTGTCAGTGCCGCTGAGGAGCAGAGAGGGAGCAGAGCGACAGGCAGGACAGGCACAGGACAGGCACAGGCAGGACAGGCACAGGACAGGCAGGACAGGCAACTACACTGAACCGCTTCAGGTCTACTCCGCGCCTTTTTAAAAACTACCAGTTTTCTCAAGTGTTTAAGATCCGTTTTCACGGTCTCTGATATATATATATATATATACACTTCAGATCATTTTAATTTTTGCCAGAAAAACAATCCCGACCGGTACTTCCCTGACAGACGTTTGATCGGGGATCGGTATATATTTATTATACATATTTATTTATATATATATATAAATCTATATCTTATCTATAATTGTACTCGAGTCTCTCGCAAGATGCAGTCGCTCCGCTCTCCTCTCTCCACCAAGAATGTGAATGTGATCAGTGCTCAGATGATCAATGTCACCCTCAAAGACAAGGAGAACACGGTAAGAGCGGGAGACTGACCTGGGATTGGGGGGGGGGGAAGGGGTAGAAATAAATCACAAGTAATATCAACCCCTTTATAATCTGTGACCCAGATATAATATAGATAACTATAATCATGTTTTTTTTCCTCTCTCTCTCTCTCTCTCTCTCTCCCCCTCAGCCGCCGTCTGTGAGCAGCACTCGGCTGTTGGCCAGTAAGACCGCCCGGAAGATCTTCCAGGATCCGGAGCCGCCGGTGAGTGGACGGGAGTTCCCGACAACTGCTTCTGAAAACGTGGGGAAAAAAGTCATGTGCCAAGAAATAACTGAAATGAGGTCCTGTCTCCCCCCTCCTCTCCTGTCTCCCCCCCCCTCCTGTCTCCCCCCCCCTCCTGTCTCCCCCCACTCTCCTCCCCCCCCTCCTGTCCCCCCCCTCCTGTCGCCCCCCTTCTCCCCCCGCTCTCCTGTCCCCCTCCTCTCCCCCTCCTGTCCCTCTCTCCCTCTCCTCTCCCCCTCCTGTCCCTCTCTCCCTCTCCTCTCCCCCTCCTGTCCCTCTCTCCTCTCCCCCTCCTGTCCCTCTCCTGTCTCCCCCACTCTCCTGTCTCCCCCCCTCCTGTCTCCCCCTCCTGTCTCCCCCACTCTCCTGTCTCCCCCCCCCCCTGTCGCCCCCTTCTCCCCCACTCTCCCCCCTCCTGTCCCCTCCTCTCCCCCTCCTGTCACCCCCACACTTTTAAGGCGCCACTTTCCTGAGCTGAGAGGCGGTGTTGGATGATGGCGATGTCTCCCACTGTATTGTCCGCTCGAGTTTTTCTTTTTTAAAAAAAAAAACCGGACCATTTGACGTTGTAAAAAGTCGTCCCTTTTTACTCTTAAGTTTCCGCAAAAAAAAATTTAAATAAAAAAAATATAATTTTTTTTTGAGGGGGGGAATGGGGTGGAGTCTAATTAATTGGCGCCAAAATCCAGGCTTTGGCGGTGTGTAACCCTAAACCACCGGTCGTTCTCCCTTTTTCTTTCCCAGTCGAAGGTCGAGGCCGTGAGTCGGTCCCCGGAGGCGGAGGACGAGCCTTTGCTGAGGGAGAACCCGCGGCGCTTCGTGGTCTTTCCCATTCAGTACCACGACATCTGGAGGATGTACAAGAAGGCGGAGGCTTCGTTCTGGACTGCAGAGGAGGTCAGTGAGTGCGGGACCGCACCGCACCGCCTGTGATGCCCTGTGTGTGCGGGGGGGGAGTGGGGGGGGGAGGTGGGTGGGTGGGGTGGGTGTGTGTGTGTGGGGGGGAGGTGGGGTGTGTGTGGGGGTGAGAGCTGATCCCGACCCTCTCTCACTGGTTTCGATAGGTTCTGTTCCCTCTGATGCAGAGACCCGCAGAGCTGCTGCAGTTACAGCCCTCTCACCCCCAGCGGACAAGGAGGGAAATGTTCAGGTCCCTCACCCCCCCCCCCCAGCCACTCACCCCCCCCCCAGCCACTCACCCCCCCCCCCCCAGCCACTCACCCCCCCCCCAGCCACACACCCCCCCCCCAGCCACACACCCCCCCCAGCCACTCACCCCCCCCCCCAGCCACTCACCCCCCCCTCAGCCACTCACCCCCCCCCCCCCCCCTCAGCCACTCACCCCCCCCCCTCAGCCACTCACACCCCCCCCCCTCAGCCACTCACCCCCCCCCTCAGCCACTCACCCCCCCCTCAGCCACTCACCCCCCCCCAGCCACTCACCCCCCCCCCCCCACAGCCACTCACCCCCCCCCCCCCAGCCACTCACCCCCCCCCCAAGCCACTCACCCCTCCGCCCCCCTCAGCCACTCACCCCCCCCCCCCCCTCAGCCACTCACCCCCCCCCTCAGCCACTCACCCCCCCCCCCCCCTCAGCCACTCACCCCCCCCCCCCCTCCAAGCCACTCACCCCCCCCCCCCTCAGCCACTCACCCCCCCCCTCAGCCACTCACCCCCCCCTCAGCCACTCACCCCCCCCCAGCCACTCACCCCCCCCCCAGCCACTCACCCCCCCCCCCCAGCCACTCACCCCCCCCCCCAAACCCCCCCCCCAGCCACTCACCCCCCCCCCCCCCCCAGCAGCCACTCACCCCCCCCCCCCAGCCACTCACCCCCCCCCAGCCACTCACCCCCCCCCCAGCCACTCACCCCCCCCCCTCAGCCACTCACCCCCCCCCCTCAGCCACTCACCCCCCCCCTCAGCCACTCACCCCCCCCCCTCAGCCACTCACCCCCCCCCTCAGCCACTCACCCCCCCCTCAGCCACTCACCCCCCCCCCTCAGCCACTCACCCCCCCCTCAGCCACTCACCCCCCCCTCAGCCACTCACCCCCCCCCTCAGCCACTCACCCCCCTCACCCCCCTCAGCCACTCACCCCCCCCCTCAGCCACTCACCCCCCCCCCTCAGCCACTCACCCCCCCCCTCAGCCACTCACACCCCCCCCCTCAGCCACTCACCCCCCCTCAGCCACTCACCCCCCCTCAGCCACTCAACCCCCCCCCCCCCCTCAGCCACTCACCCCCCCCCTCAGCCACTCACCCCCCCCCTCAGCCACTCACCCCCCCCCCCTCAGCCACTCACCCCCCCCCCCTCAGCCACTCACCGCCCCCCCTCAGCCACTCACCCCCCCCCTCAGCCACTCACCCCCCCCCCCTCAGCCACTCACCCCCCCCCCCCCCCTCAGCCACTCACCCCCCCCCCCCCTCAGCCACTCACCCCCCCCCCCCCCCTCAGCCACTCACCCCCCCCCCTCAGCCACTCACCCCCCCCCCTCAGCCACTCACCCCCCCCCCTCAGCCACTCACCCCCCCCCCTCAGCCACTCACCCCCCCCCCCTCAGCCACTCACCCCCCCCCCCCCCAGCCACTCACCCCCCCCCCCAGCCACTCACCCCCCCCCCCCAGCCACTCACCCCCCCCCTCAGCCACTCACCCCCCCCCAGCCACTCACCCCCCCCTCAGCCACTCACCCCCCCCCCTCAGCCACTCACCCCCCCCTCAGCCACTCACCCCCCCCCTCAGCCACTCACCCCCCCCCTCAGCCACTCACCCCCCCCCAGCCACTCACCCCCCCCCCAGCCACTCACCCCCCCCCAGCCACTCACCCCCCCCCCTCAGCCACTCACCCCCCCCCCCTCAGCCACTCACCCCCCCCCCTCAGCCACTCACCCCCCCCCTCAGCCACTCACCCCCCCCCCTCAGCCACTCACCCCCTCACCACTCCCCCCCCCCCCCTCAGCCACTCACCCCCCCCCTCAGCCACTCCCCCCCCTCAGCCACCGCCCCCCCCTCAGCCACTCGCCCCCCCCCTCAGCCACTCGCCCCCCCCCTCAGCCACTCGCCCCCCCCCTCAGCCACTCGCCCCCCCCCCCCCCCCCCCCTCAGCCACTCGCCCCCCCCCCTCAGCCACTCACACCCCCCCTCAGCCACTCACTCACTTATATCGGCCAAGCAGACCCACGCTGTGCCACTGGGGGGCGCTAACTGCTGCTTTGTTCCTCTACCACGTCTCTCCTAACTCGAGCTCCCCCTTGGATCTCAGCGTTAAATGAATGATCTTTTGCCCCAAATGATTATTGCAGTTTGTTGCAACGGTCCTCTTGGCTTCAGTGCAGGAGATAAGTGCATTCCTCACTGGTTTCCCCTTATTCCATCGCCACAGCGTCATTCACAGCTCTGCAGCCCCCCCCCCACCCCCAATGTCTCCCTTTGGATTGATTTAAGATTTTCATCTTCACCTATAAATCGACACACGACCCTAACTCTGATCTTCTGCTCAACTCCCTCCCCTGGACAAATGTGGGTCTGTGGTGGGTCCTCCACACCGTCGGTGGCTGAACGTTCAGCAACTGAGCCCCACCATCTGCAACTCCTTTCCATTACCCCTCCGTCATACTTTTATGGTCACCTCCCATGTTTGGTGTCTCACACTGATGTTATTCTATATAAATGGAAGTTGGGATGCGATAAAACAGGTCAGGGTTAATGGGAAAAAAAGGGGAGTGAGAGGTAGTAGTGGAGAATGAAGAGCGTAGAAAGAAGATGTCTGTAATATAAATTGTGTAACATCTACTTTGTCCTGTAGTTTAATGGTTTCCTGTGTTCAATGCTTGTTTTGCAGGTTGACCTTTCGAAGGATATCCAGCATTGGAATTCTCTTAAGTCAGAGGAAAAGTACTTCATTTCTCAAGTCTTGGCATTCTTTGCAGCAAGTGATGGCATTGTCAACGAGAACTTGGTAAGAACATTTGGTCTTAAAAATGTGACGGAAAAGGAATTACCTGATTCTAATTTGTCGAGTTAACTTTACACTGTATTCTGTGAAGCGTTTTGAGACGTCTCGAAGAAGTGCTATATCGAATGCAAGGATTATTATTAATTGGTTCTTTGTTGTCAACAGGTGGAACGCTTCAGTCAAGAAGTTCAAATCACCGAGGCTCGCTGTTTCTATGGTTTCCAAATTGCTATGGAGAATATTCACTCTGAGATGTATAGTCTTCTTATTGATACTTACATCAAGGATCCCAGGGAGAGGTAACCGCACAATTTCAATAGTCAAGAGTTTATACAACAACGTGTAGAAACTTGTTGTTTATACAGCATAACATTCAAAACTATTTGTTCATTATTTGTAAACTTACAATTCTGTTGCCTTCCAGGGAACATCTGTTCAATGCAATTGAAACCTTGCCTTGTGTGAAAAGGAAGGCTGACTGGGCTCTGCGCTGGATTGGGGACCGTCAAGCAACATTTGGTAAGTACCTGGAGCTCTTACTGTAATATCCTGTAATTCAGAGAAATTTAGAGGCCGGGTATGTGGGGAAGAGAGGCGAGAGATGATTTTAATACAAATTAATACAATGTCACAAAGTATCTAACCTATATCAGTTGTTCGGAGGGGTTAAGTATTGGGTGCTTGGAGTCTTGCGAATGAGTTGGCATATTGAGCCTACTTGTGGCATTGTGTGTGGGTGTGGACAATTGTGCATTGAACATTTATTGTTTTAACAGGGGAGCGAATTGTGGCTTTTGCTGCTGTAGAAGGAATCTTTTTCTCTGGATCATTCGCTGCTATTTTCTGGTTGAAGAAGCGAGGTCTGATGCCTGGCTTGACCTTCTCTAATGAACTGATCAGCAGAGATGAGGTACGTTGACTTACAGTATGCCTGCACATTTGCCTCTGATTTTAATTTGAATGTTTGCCTACACCATAGTCATTCTATCTGCCAGAAATTTGTGAATCTTAAGTCATTCTCAACACTATAGATGCTGTGTCAAAAGCAAAGATTATTAATAATATTGTTTTTCTCCCCAATCCTCCTTAATTGTTCCTATTATGGTGGGATTTGCCCCTTCCCCCCCAACCTTGGCACAAGTTTCCATTTTTAATAGTCTTGAATGCTCTTTGTTTCACACAAACCTATTCTCTCTGTGCTTTTACTTTACTCTTTCAACTTAAAAGGACAAATACACAGTACTTCACTGGCAACGCTGCATTTTGCTGGTGTTGGGTGATTTCACTAAGTCCATTGCTAATCAAATAGGTGACCATTTCCTTTGTGATGACCCCAGTGCCTACAACAGGAGGTGACAGCCATGTACTATATTATAATGAGGTCACTGACTTATCACATCTATCTATATATCCACAGAACCCCATTCACTGCTCACAGACAGACAGCTCCTGTGATAAATGGCTAACCAGCAATTGCAGCCATATGTCGCCATGCAAATTGATTTTAATTTCCTGTTTTTCTTTCCCACTTTCAGGGACTACACTGCGACTTTGCTTGTCTGATGTTCAAGCATTTGGTAAATAAACCTACAGAGGAATGTGTCAGGAGCATCATCCAGGACGCTGTCAAAATTGAACAGGTAATTTGAGCTTTACCAAAGAAGGATACACTAGTTTTATCATGAGATTTTATTAGACTGAGCTGATTGGGACAAATAACTGCCTGTTCCTATTTCCTATGTGTTCTCTGAAGGGCTGCGTTGCACTTGCCTTTGGCCTTATTGTAAGACAGTTCAAGCAAAGTTGTGTTCAAAAAAGTTTTTTTTATATATGGTAGTCTTCACATGTCAGTGATTGTCATTAGAAATCTCTTGATGTGGTTTCATAGATCCATGTGATTGGGGTTCCAGTTTGATAACAGTACAGCAACAAATAAGTATTTGTGTTTCTTCACAGGAGTTTTTGACAGTGGCTTTACCAGTGAATTTGATCGGAATGAACTGTACTTTAATGAAACGGTACATTGAGTTTGTAGCTGACAGATTGATGCTGGAGCTGGGTTTCAGTAAGGTATGTTGTAACAGAATTGTCATAATAAAATGCTGCATAGCCTTATACCAGGTCTCACAGTCTGTTCAGTAAATGTTAAAGATCACATGCCACTATTTTAAGAGCAGTGCGTTTTACTTAATATCCTGACCCACACTCACTTTGTAGCTGTCTGTGGGTCATTGAAAACAATTTTCAAAGAAACTTTTGACTGAAACGCACTTCAGGACTTCATTATTATGTGATGCAATAAATGTTTTTTTCTCTTCCCCCTCCCCCCACCTCCAACATACAGATCTTTCAGGTTGAGAATCCGTTTGACTTTATGGAGAACATTTCTTTAGAAGGCAAAACAAACTTTTTTGAGAAGCGTGTTGGAGAGTACCAGAGGATGGGTGTCATGGCTAGCTCCACTGATAAATCCTTCGTACTGGATGCAGACTTCTAAAAGCACTTGAGACTGATGTTAATATTATTTGATCATGAAAGATGTAGTATTCACCAGATGCCAGTCTGAAGGACTGAAGCTGAGCAATAGTTGAGCTGCCAAGAGACCACTAATGCAACTTGAGATATTTGAATCAAAGCTGGACTACATTTTCAGAACTTGTTGAGTTTTGCACATTTTTGGGGTTTGATGAATGCGGTGCATCTAAACAATTCAACTGTTTACATGTACCATTTGTTTCCTTGAGCAGATGTTTTTTGTGATAGTTTTACTAGCTATGATTTTGCAACGGAGCTGAAGTGACTTCAATACTTTTTTTTCTTGTATAGTAGTAGTCGTTTAATTCTTTTAAAAAATAGAGTAAACTCCTGAGAACATGTCACTGGAAGGGAAAAGGGCCCGGTGATGAATTATCCTAAATGGTGAGTTAGGTGTTGTGTAAATACATAAATAAATGTGGCTGGGAGATTGTCCGCATGATGGCTTAAAAGTCGTGACAAGTTGAACCAGGCTCAAGTTATCGGGAGTTCACTTGATTTTAACCTGCACTTTCTGAATAAAATTCAATGTTCCAAAATTGTGTCTGCTTCTTAAGTTTTAATAGTTACCTTCTTGGTTACCTGCAATAACAAAGGAATTGTTGCCGTTCAAACAAGAACCTGTGCAACGTTTTTTGACTTCGATCTGATGAGCTGGATGGAGTGACTGTTCTACAACTAAGGCTTTGGTAAATGCACACTAAGATTATATTTGTGGTGTTTAATGTTTTCTAAGATTTTAATCTTTGTATATGTTTAGAACGTAATCTACCCATAGTATTGGTTGAGGTCAGCTTCTGATTAAAGGGATACAGCCTCAAGACCTGCCTATCTCGAGGCTGAAAAACGAGCAGGTGTGGAAGGCTGTCCAGAAGTCGTCCATTATCCCTCTCTCTGCAAAGCAGCCTGTGAAGGTGCTATCTCTGTGACAAGGGGGGGATGGAGTTAGAAACGCATAAAAGAAAGATGTAAGTTTGAAATGGACCCTCTGCACAACTCCAAATAGTTGGAGTTGTGTGGAGAGTCGGTGCACTTTCCAGTGAAATCAATATTGATTCTACTGTGGCTAGAGTCTTAAGTTTTAAGAAGATTAATGAGGTTAATAAGGAGGTGTTTCTCCAGTCGGAGTGTGGTGTTATCGCGGGTAATATACATTTCAATTGTGATGCTGGATGAAACTGATGTGATAATATAATATCAACGTTAATTCATGCTGTGACTGTTGGCCGTCCCCAAATATCCAGCCAAAGGGCTGCAGCTTCCACCACAGAGACCTGGGAAACTCATTGCAGTCCAGGGAGACCTTGGCTTTAGTTCCCTGCTGTATTTTGGAGTATTTCTTTTAACTGTTGTCCGATTTCTTTTAAAAGCGAGATTTTTTTCAACAAATTCCCCCAGAATTTCCTAAGCTATTTTATTACTTTTTTTCCTGTGATCATTTTTTTTAACTAGCCATGGCTGCTTCAGGTAATGTCTTTATTTAAGTCATCCCAATCGTCCGAGTTTTGTGCTGCCAACGATAGCTGCAAAAACTCGAGGAGAGAACACCAGCGTTTTCATCTCTGACTCCTTACAAGGATCAAGCAGACTTAACTGAGTGCCTTCAGATGAGCAATGAATCATCTCTGTCCTGTCAGGGGGCATATCAGTGAGGCATTAGGACCTGTACGTTGCTCAATCAATTAGCTCATTGCTTTTAACTCCTTCCATACCCGTTCAAATTCACAAATAACCATTTGTCCCAACCTTAAAATAAGCTGTTGAATGTCTCACTGCAGACTTGGCATATGTGATTAAAAAGTTTAGGAACAAAGAAGACGGGACCGGTTGAGTTCAACTTCTGATTAAAAGGCTACAGCCTCAACACCTGCCTATCTCAAGGCTGAAAAACAAGCAGGTGTGAAAAGCTGCTTTTCCATATCGCTCCATAAAGGTTGTCCATATCTCTCTCCGCAAAACAGTGGGGGCTATCTCTGTGACAAGGGAAGGTGGAGTTAGAAACGCCTAAAAGTAAGCTGTAACTTTGGATTAGTTGTAGTTGTGTAGAGAATCGGTGCTCTTCCCACTGGAATCGATATAGATTCTACCGTATCTATAAGTCTCAGTTTTAAGAAGAGTGGTGAGGTCAGTAAGGAAGGCTTTCTCCAGTCGGAGTGTGGTGTTATCCCTGTAATATACATTTCAATTGTTGTGTGGATAAGACTGCATGTTGATGTGATAATATATCAATATTAATGCAGAGGCTCTTGCTGCTTGTGCGTGAGTAAAGGCCTTTTCTTTGAATCTTTGTGTCAACTCGTGTTGAGTAAACTGTCGATTCAGCAAACCTAATAACACTGAGGTCCAAACTTATTTTAGAATCTGAATTATCCATTTTCCTATAGGAACATGACTGTTATTTCTATCAAAGCTGATTTCACTGGAATTGCCTTGGGTAAGTGGCAAGCATACGACTCTGGTTCTTGCTTGTGTGTGTGTGTGTGTGTATATATATACATATAAAACAGTCCTTGTGGAGCTGTTAACATCAGGAGGATATCCCAAATGCTTCACACGAATTACTGTAAAGTGGTGTGTGCTGTGGGTAACCGCGGCAGCCTATTTTGCATACAGCAACGTCCCACATTGAGCGTGATAATGGATTGCTGTCTGTGTCAGGTACCCGTCTGACCAAAGAAAAAGGCTTCAAGATGGTCATTACTGTGAATTGCTGCCACCTTGTGGATACTATATTTGAAGAGGATGCGGAACATTTTTGATAAGGAAATGTGTCCTGAGGTTTTAACCTATATTTATATATAACAGTGTCAAATTTGTGAAAATTGTTGAGCGAGGAATGGAGTGAAGTATTACAATGTGTCCATAAATATCTTGTGTTACTGTTCAATGCCATCCAGATCAATGTCGTGACTTCTGTGTATTACATCATGTCTGTTATAGGTGGGATTTTCCCCAACACTTCCCCCATAATACTGACTGCCTATGTACTCATATGTAAATACTCAGGGAAAAACCGGCAGCTGTGAACTACAAAGAATGAAAGCCAGCAGTGAGTTTGACATTTATCCAATCTAAGTATCCTACTGAGAAGCTTAATTTTAAGTTTAAAATTAATTAGTGACACGAAAGTCAACATGACTTTACAAAAAGGAAGTCATGCTTGACTAACCTTTTAAAATTTTTTGAGGATGTATCCAGCAGGTTGGATAAGGGGGAACCAGTAGATGTGGTATATTTGGATTTTAGGAAGGCATTTGACAAGGTGCCACACAAAAGGCTGTTACTCAAGATCAAGGCCCACGGGATTAATGGGAAAATATTAACATGGATAGAAGAGTGGCTATCGGGTAGAAAGCAGAGAGTAGTGATAAACGGATCATTCTCGAATTGGCAGGATGTAACTAGTGGAGTGCCACAAGGATCAGTGCTTGGGCCTCAGCTATTTACCATTTACATCAATGATCTGGACGAGGACATTGAATGTAATGTGTCTAAATTCGCCGATGATACTAAACTAGGTAGCAGAGTGAGCTCTCAGGATGATGCAAAAAGATTGCAACAAGATATAGATAGGCTCGGGGAGTGGGCAAGTAGGTGGCAGATGGAATTCAATGTTAGCAAGTGTGAAATTATTCACCTAGGTAGCAAGAATAAAAGAACAGATTATTTTCTGGAAGGGGAGAAGTTAGATAGAGTTAGTATTCAAAGGGATTTGGGTGTCCTTGTACACCAGTCCCAAAAAGTTAGTTTGCAGGTGCAGCAAGCAACTAAGAAGGCGAACGGCATGTTAGCGTTCATTTCGAAAGGTTTAGAATATAAGAGTAGGGAAGTCTTGCTGCAACTGTATAGGGCTTTGGTGAGACCGCACCTAGAGTATTGTGTGCAGTTTTGGTCTCCTTATTTAAAAAAGGACATACTTGCCCTAGAGGGGGTGCAGCGTAGATTCATTAGGTTAGTTCCTGGGATGAGGGGACTGACCTATGAGGGTAGGCTGAATAAACTAGGGCTATATTCTCTAGAGTACAGAAGAATTAAGGGGATCTTATTATTTAATTATTATTATTATATTATCTTATTGAAGCTTATAAGATTCTTAAAGGGCTGGATAAAGTAGACACAGAGGGACTGTTTCCCCTGGTAGGAGAATCTATAACCAGGGGTCACAATCTGAAAATTAAGGGTCAGCCTCTTAGAACAGAGTTGAGGAAACATTCCTTCACTCAGAGGGTAGTGAACTTATGGAATTCACTACCCCAGAAGGCTGTAGATGCTCAGTCCTTGAACATCTTCAAGGCTGAGACTGATAGATTCTTGAAAAATAGAGGGATTAGGGGATATGGGGATAGGGCAGGTAATTAGAGTTAGGTGAGAAGATCAGCCATGATCTTATTGAATGGCGGAGCAGGCACGAAGGGCCGAATGGCCTAATCCTGCTCCTAATTCTTATGTTCTTATGAAAGATATTGTCAATGTAATTTGTTGTTGTTGTTGTGTGTTGTTCACACCCTACATGGAGTCCTGTAACTTAGTGGTTGAAGCACTCACCTGGGTTTGATTCCCGGCAGGGCAAAATGCTAGGCAAGTTTCCTTACTTCACACTGTTCTGTTTACTTAGCAGTAAGTAGGAACCCGGTTGCTAGTCGATTGGCGGATCGCTTTTCTGGGGATAATAATTCCTTCAAAAAATAATAATGATAAATTGGTCACTTCAATCCACAATTGTTTGTGGGGCACGGCTGTGCGCAATGGGCTGCCGCATTTCCCCCACAAAATATACAGTTTACACTAAATTCTAAAGCGGTTTGAGACGTCTTAAAGACGTGATAAGGCGCTATATCAAATGCAAGGATTATTATTAATGTAAGCAAATCATCTTCCGTTCAACTTTTTGATTGTGACTTCCTGTCAAACTAAAACAAGCTATAACTTCACGGTGGTAAGGTTTCTGTATTGGTTGGGTTTGGTCCAGTAATTGTCTACATTAAATCTTTAACAGTCTCCAGCAGAGGGTGCTCAGTACGTGTAAACTCAGCTGCTTGTGAAGGTGGTTCCTATAGTAACTGGTCCAAGCCTCAACAATTTGTCCTTTTATATTTCAAGAATGCAGAGATCATATTTTCTTCCCAACATTGCTTTATTAGAAGCTGATCCACTTATTGTTTGGTGGTCTGCAAAGGGTTGAAGTATCATGTCAATCTTTGCTTCAAAGGCTGGGATATTACTTGCTACNTTTTTTAATATATTACTGAGATTGTAATTTGTCCAGATGTCCTATCTTGCATTTCTGAGTATTATTGTCTCAGATGAGATTTAAGTCCAGTCTACACTGACGCTCCAGTGCAGTACAACAATAAATTGCACTTATATAGCACTCTCCACGCAGGATAGTGTCTCAGAACGCTTCACAGTGGCGGAGCCTGACTCTGAGCCAAGGGGAGGGGTGGGAAAGAGTAGGCTGGAAGCACAGTCAAAAAGGAAGGTTTTCAGATGGAACTTGAAAAGGGGGAGAGAGGGAACAGGGCGGAGGGATTGAGGGAATGTTTTCCAGAGTTTTGGGGAGTAATGGCTGAAAGCACGACCTCCAATTGTGGAGCGGAGGGTGCGAGGGACAAGCAGGAGGCCAGTGCCAGTCGAGCGGAGGCGCCGGGTGGATGATTGGGAAGTGAGGAGGTCAGAGAGGTAGGGAGATGCCAGAGAGTGAAGACATTTGAACATGTGTGTGAGGATCTTGAAGTCGATCTGTTCGGTGATGGGGAGCCAGTGGAGCCCAGTCAGAACTGGTGAGATGGGGGTACGGAGTTTGGACCCAGGTCAGTGTGTGAGGGAATGCTGCGTTGTCAGAAGTTTTGATTACATTAAGTTGAATTCTCTGTCTGATTAAAAATCCCACGACACTATTTGAAAAGAGAAGCGAGTCTTCTCCAGTATCCTAACCAACAACTGAAAGTGAAACGTGGAGACAATCGCATACAGCAGTGTCCCACAAACAGTCGTGGATTGAGTGAGCAAATTATTATTTTTTTTGAAGGGATTATTACCCGCGGAAAAGCGATCCATTAATTAACTAACAACCAAGTTCTATTTACTGCAAGGTAAATTGAGGCGTGTGGAGTAAGCAAACTGGCTTAATATTTTAGCCTGCCCGAGAATCAAACTCAGATCCTCTCGCTTGTGAGGCAAGTGCTCTAACTGATAGGCTACAGGATTCCAACCTACAGGCCCAAACCTATAATAATAATAATCCTGCAGTTGAAATACCTCTAAACACTTTACAATAATTACTGCTTAAGCAATCTGACATGTGAAGGGTGCTATAGAAAGGTGTTGCCATAAAGTGTAGTGACTTTATTTTGTAGGTTATCACAGCAGTCGATTTACACACAGCAAAGTCCCACAAACAACAATGAAGTGAATGACCAATTTTATTTGGGGGATTTGTGGTCAGGACACCAGGAGAAACTCTTCTTTTTTTGAATGGTGCCATGATGTCTTTGGTATCTCTCTGAACAAGCAGATGGGACCTTGGTTTAACCTCTTATCCGAAGGACGGCACCTCTGATAATAAGTTGTACCCCCAGGACTGCATTGAAGTGTCAGCCTAGACTATATGAGTTCAAAGTATCTAACATGGGGCTTGATCCCACAACCTTCTGACCCAGAAGCAAAGTGCTACCTTGTAATACAGTATCTAGTTTAGGTACATGACATGTGTATGGTAGAAAGATCTTGGTTTTTCATCTAGCAATTCTTATGTTCTTATGTCACATAATTGTGAAGGGTGTTGGCATGTTGATGTAGTTACATTTTTCACTATAGAAAATAGTTCTTTAGAGAACAACCAGGCCCTCCAAACAAATAAGAAGGTTAGTAATTGGAAGGGAAGTCAGGCAGAACATTTTTACCCAAAAGGCGATATACTAAGAAATAGGAATAAGTTGCCATGGAAAGCCATTGAAACAAATAGTATAAATGAGTTTCAAGTGCAGCTGTGTTTTTCTGGGATGAGATTGAAGAAACAATGAGAACGCAAGTCATGCATTTTCTTTCACAGTTCACTTTTGTCTCTGTTTAATAATTAAAACCTCCCATTCACCTATTTGTGCATGTGATTGACGTCACAAGAAAAGTTCAGATGAAGAAGGCCTTTTGGCCCATTTGATCTCATTCTTCCAGAACATCCACCCCCACAGCATCAAACTGTGTTTTAATGATTGTAAAGTGCAGGCCTCAGCGACCTGTCTTGACAGCCCATTCCAGTCATTAATTATCTTCTGGATAAAGAAATACTTCCTGGTGTCTGTCCTGAAATTGCCCTTTGCAATTATCCTGAACCTATAGTCCTCTTGTTCTGCTATCTCTATTACAGAGGTGCAGCAGTCGTCAGCATCAATGTGGGCAGCATAGAACATGTGAGAACATCAAGCAAAGAAGGGAAGGATTTTCCTGGCTCCAAATGGCCTTTTAATTTTCTTAAAAAAAGTTGCTTATTTTGCAAGGTTTTGCTTTTTAATTTCTAATTATTTTTCTGGCACTTACTTTTATTCCATTCACTATACCCAGCGCCTTGGGACGTCTCCTTACAGATGTAATTTTGTTGTTGTTGTATATTGCTATATTTAATTCTCTCAATTTGTGTTTTTTATAATTGATTTCAAATTGGCAATGATTAATCTTTTGTGGGGTTTTGCTCGCTTCCGGGTCTAGAGATCATTTAAGTGAGTGGAACACAGCATTATAATTCACATTCACAGTCGGAGGGGATGAGATTTGAAGGCAGTACGATAAACTGACATTTTCACTGCTCTCTACTGTCAACATCAACACTGGTTACTCACTGCTGTACAGAACATTTTATTCCACACAAGAGAAGTGAATGGGAGGGTTTACATATTGAAAATAAATATATATTATATTTTATATATATCCCAGGTAGTGCAAGACATTAGGCGAGTTACCTTACACGCCTTTATTTACCCAGCAGTAAGTAGGAACCCGGTTCTTAGTCGATTGTCAGATGACAATATCTCCCAAAACAGTAAAAATTTGCCAATCCAAAACCTTTTGTGGGACATGGTTTTGCACAATTGGCAGCTGGATTTTGCCCACAAAATACATTTATATTTATAAAATACAATATATTTTGTCTCAACAATGTGATAATGTGCTACATCAACTGCAAGGATTACACTATTATTAGAGAGAGAGCGAGAGAGACATGCTGTGAAAGAAAAGGCACAACATGGGTGTAAGGTAGGTGGCAATTGAACAAGAGTGGAGTCCTGTAGCTCAGTGGTTAGAGCACTCGCTTTGCAAGCGAGAGACCTGAGTTCAATTCCAGGCAGGTCAGGGCGAAACCTTGGGCAAGTTTCCTTACTCCACACAGAGCCTAATAATAATCCCTCCAAAACCAAAACCAATAATAAATTGGTCATTTTCAATCCACAACTGTTTGTGGGACATTGCTGTGTGCAATTGGCTGCCGCGTTCGCCCACAAATATATATACAGTCAATTCACTTTACAGTGTGTTCTGTGAAGCGCTTTGGGACGTCCTCCCGACGTGAAAGGTGCTATATCAAATGCAAGGATTATTATTATTATTGAGAGAGTAAATAATGCTACATTATTGGTACATATTGCTTAAGTTAATTTTGACAATACCTTCGCATGTAGCATCACAAGCTATGAAATATCCTCCCACGTGAAAGGTGTTATATAAATTCTAATGTATTATGCGACACAAAGCTTGAAAATTCATTCAGACGTCTTAAAGCGCTTCAGAGAATTTTACTGTGAGGTCCTGTATACAGTAATTCACACAAACAGCCATGAAGTGAATGACCAATTTTATTTGGGGGATTGTTGGCCAGGACACCGGGAGAAACACCCTTCTCTTTTCAAATATTGTAGTGCCATGGGATCTTTAACATCACCCGGACAGGCAGACGGGACCTGCATTAACGAGGTCAGTTGAGGACAGGACCTCTAACATTGCCACACTCCCCCTGCCCTGGAGTGTCAGCTTAGACTGTGAGTTCAAAGGCCAAGTATTTCTACTGAACATTGCAATTTGTGGTTCTGTTTATATGGCACAGTCATAGGAAGTTACTACTGAACTGTAATCAAACATTCAGTGTGAATGCAGCAGATGTTACTGGGGAAGAATAAGCCTTAATCTAACATTGTACAGTATGCTGATATGTAGTGCCTTTAACTGCAACTTGTGTGAACATCAGGCACTAGTTCTTTTCTAAGTTCTTGACTTTGCAGAGGAAATGTAAGCTGACCTCTCACAAAATGCAGCACTTCAACTATTCAGTATTTGTGGTCAGATATCTGCAAGGTATTCCCCTCACATGATATCCAAGAATTGAATAGTATTAAACAGCAGTTATTCAAAGGCTAACCGTGAATTACAGTAATAGTACTCCAGAGGAGAGCCCTGAATGTGCATTTCGCTGACTTTTCGGTCTTTGTGTGTGACACATCTGATCTCTGGCCAGATCAGATTCTAATACTAAAAACTCAACTACAGTCTAATCCCATCTGATACTATACATTAAAACATTAGCGATTTGCATTACACAAGAGGACTTTTAATCATTTACCATGTAAAAACTTGGGTCAATTTTTTATGCAACAACATGGAAAAATGATCTGTAAAGCAGGGACATAATAATTCTTTTTTTGATACAGCGTTGTAACATTGAAAAGCACTCCATAGGGAATTGCTGTCAATTGAAAGAGATTATTTGCAGGCAAATGAGGTTCACATTTTAGCAAAGCGAGGTTACATCAAGGTCCCATGAACTGAATGACCAGTTCATCTGAAGGATTGAATACTGGATGGAACTCCCTTCTCTTTTGGAATACAGTAGAGGGCCCATTATTTGCATTAAATGAGTCTGGCTCTATTATGGAGATGGAAACAGTACAGATAATGGATCATCACACAAAATACAAATTAGCTACAAAAAATTCTTCCGTCAGAAGATTTATTCTCCAGCATGCTAATGGATTTCCGCATGTGTCCATTAGCTGACCAAAAAGAGAGATACTGTTACTATAGTACAACACTGCTGCAATCCTCTCTCTCTTTCCACATTTCTTTTTCTCTCTAAGTTTCTCAAACTTTGTCTTTTTCTTCAAATTTCAGATGATCTTAAAGTATAAAGTGCAGCAGCCAATTTTACACACAGTTATGTCTTACAAAAGACGTTAGCACTTCGAGATACTAGCCCACATGAAACTCGCTGCGTTAGTTATTCAGTAAACAGTGATGAAAGCGTGAAATTATTGTGCAGAACCTCATTTTTCAGTGGATAATATATCCAAACATCACTATTTTCAGTGAATTTCTTCTATCTTCCTAACTTGGACTGTTGTGCATATAGGAACAAAATGGTGCAAGGAAGGAAGGTCACTCTGCTCTTTATCAATGTCTCACCATTTGTTTCCCTGTTCAACACTCTGCATGCTTTTACTCAACATTCAATTTAATATTAGCTTTCCATGCAGCCAGCACACCCGAACAATGAAAGAGAATGAAATGTTTCCCTGCATCTGTCAAGTTAATGCTACTCTTTTGCAAGGTATAATTTGCAGCTTTTGTGCTGTGGTTAGGAAATTATCAAGATCTGAAATGGGAGGTAATTTGAACTTTTCATGATTTTAACCAGAAAATAACGATGCATTCGCTGCTTATCTGAAGCATGAATTTAAAATCAGCATTTCTTTGCTCCTTCAAAACAGTTGGGGAAAGTCTCTAAATTCTTAAGTGTAATATTGGGTTCTGCTGCATTCTGCCAATATATGGGATTCCTGTGTCTGGATTTATTTTATCTTTTTAGCATTTTAATGAGTCCACAGTTTGTCAAATTCTTATCTCCAGCTTAACTACAGGAAGTACAGAAAATCAATTTCAAATTTGAGATTGAATTCAACAATTTGCCAAACTCTGCATTCTCTAAAATGCTCTAAAAAGAATAAGAGTAAAACTGGACCCAGGGAGAATTTCTCTCCGTATCCATATATTGGGGAGAATATATTAGTTAACAGATTAAGAGCTCAACATGACAGGAAACCCAAATCATGGTAAACAATTCAATGTTTTGATAATAATAATTATCCTTGCATTTGATATAGTGCACATGCAGTGCAATTGTGAACCAGCAGTCGTGGATTGAGGGACCAATTTTTAAAAAAATACATTTTGAAGGGATTATTATCCCCGGAAAGCGATCCGCCAATCAATTAACGTCCACTTTCCTACTTGCTGCAAGACAAACAGGGGTGTGTGGGGTAGAGACATTGCCTAAAGATTTCGCCCTGCCTTGGATTGAAACCTGGTTCTCTCACTTGCTCTAACCAATACAATACAGGACGCCCCAAATTGTTTGGGTGAATCCCGAGGTCTGAAATTTCTTGCCCTTTAGCCTTACAATCATTGTCTTAAAATTTAAGAGAAATTTGGAAATTCTTTAATTCATTTTTAATTTGAAAGCCAATTTTCAACAGTATATTTTAAGTACATTAAGTAAATAATAATAATAATCCTTGCATTTGTTATAGCACTTTTCACGTCTTCTAGACATCTCAAAGTGCTTCACAGAATATACTGTAAAGTGAATTGACTGTATATTTTGTGGGGGGAAATGCAGCAGCCAATTGCGCACAGCAGTGTCCCACAAACAGCCGTTGATTGAAGTGACCAATTTTATTGTTTTTTTTTCTTGAAGGATTATTATCAAGTATGTGGAGTAAGGAAACTTGCTCAACATTTCGCCCTGCTGGGAATGGAACCCAGGTCTCTCACTTGCGAGGCAAGTGCTCTAACCACTGAGCTACAGGAATCCACAGGTACACCTCTGTATTTATGTTCTCTGCTTTTCTGTAAATTAATGCTATGTCCCAGAGTAGGTTCGGAACTGTTTTTTCCAGTATTTTGAAGATTAAATGGTACAAGATAAATGCTGATTTGAATTCACTTTTCAGATAAGCAGTTTACGCACAATTATTTTCTGTTTAAAATCATGAAAAGTTCAAATTATCTCCCATTTCATATCTTGATAATTTCCTAACTGGAGCATAAAAGCTGCAAATTAGACACAAAACTGCTAGAGGAGTAACACTTTCATGTGCTTATAGCCATTCGCGCATCTTACAGAATCATACAATATTACAGTGCAGGAGCCCATTGTTTTTGTGCCAGTGTTGGCTCCCCTACTTCTCACCTACACTGTACTCCATACCCCCATCATACCAGTCACGCCAGGCTCCACTGGCTCAGTATCATAGAAGGGTTCAATTTCAAGATCCTCTCACTTGCTACAAATTCCTTCATGCCCTAGCACTTTCCTACCTTTGTGAACTCCTACCCACTGCCTCCTCACGCCTGGCTCTGGCCTCCTGCTTGTCCCTCGTCCCTTCCGCTCGACTCTCGGTGGTCTTGCTTTCAGCCACTACGCCCCGAAGCTTTGGAACTGTCTCCCTCAATCCCTCCATCTTGCCGCCTCCTTCCCCTCTTTTAGATCACAATTGAAGACGTTCCTCTTCGACCGTTCTTATGCTCACGTGCTCCTACCCCCGGATCTGGCGTCAGGCTCTGCCACTGTTAAGTGCTCTGAGACGCTACCCTGTGTGAAGCTTCCTATATAAATGCAAGTTGTTGTTGCTTCAATCACTCCTCTAATCCCATCCCTCTGTTGTCTCCCCCTCTTAACTGTTAATATCTCATAAAACTCCCCCTGCCAAAAGGTCATTACAACGGTTGTGATTCTTGGGTTAAAAATAAATTATCATCTTTCTTTATTGCTTTATTGTCTTCTTCCCAGCACACTATAGGAATTGTTTGCAATTGTATGCTTTTCAAATGTATTGATTGAATTGAGTAGCATGTTACATTAAGTTATTTCACACACAGCTTTGTCAGGTGCTTCAAGCCATCAGAAAGACAAGCCCTCAGGAGACTTGATATTGCAGTAGTAGTTGCGGCGTGCTGCACGTAACTGATAGTATAATGACAATAGTGCATTCATGCAGTGTGCTAAGTGAGCTGGGAGGAAGAGGCCCCTACTGTTCATTTGGAATACAAACATTTGGTGATCAGAAGAGTCAGTGTTCATATACCAGGACTCTGAGAGCCTCCAGTATCGAGCTCCTGACTGATAGGTATTTCATGTCATTTTTATATTGATAGCTTTTTACATTGGCCTTTGGTTTGACTGACTCGTCACGTGTTGGTGCTGAAGTGCAAAGCTTTGAAGTTTTAAAAAAAGTTTAAAACATTGAAGCTGGTTAGGATGTTACTACTGACAGATAGAGAAATGTGACTGTGATCAGAGTCTGGGTGACGATCACAGTGAAAAATCATACAGTTTTTGATGCTTATTTGTTTATTTGTTTTCAGTTTAGGTGATTTGATCCGCAACATGATTAAGAGGCGTGTCTCCACCTGTTGTAAGAATTATATTTACTACTGTCTAGATATTCCAAATAAATCCTGAAGTGTGTGTAAAGGAATTGATAATTAATTTGTAGTAAGGATGTGAGTTGCATAATTGATGATGTTTCACATGGTTGGGCATTCCTGTTATCTTGACTTAGTACACTCTGATATTGGGTTATTCATAATAATCATAATCCTGGCATTTGTTATAGCTTCTTATCGGTAGCGTAGTGGTTAGCGTGCTTGCTTCGCAAGCGAGAGGACCTGGTTTCAGTAAGTTTCCTTACTCCACCCTGTTTTGTTTACCTAGCAGTAAGTAAGAACCCGGTTGTTAGTTGACTGACGGATCACTTTCAGGAGGTAATACTTCCTCAAAAAAAATTGATCACTGTTTGTGAGACACTGCTGTGCGCAATTGGCAGCCGCGTTTAACAAACAAATACACAGTCAATCCACTTTCTGATATGTTCTGTGAAGCGCTTTGAGCTGACGTGATAAGGCGCAATGTCAAACACAAGGATTATTATTATCACATCGAGAGGCCTTATAGTGCTTCACAGGAAATTACTGTAAAGTGGAGTGACCATGTATTTTGTAGGTTAACACAGCACCAATTTGTACACAGAATGTCCTACAAACAGCCATGGAGTGAATGACCAATTTTCATCTGGGGAAGACTGTTGGCCAGGAGAGGGATTTAAAAGCCAGTATTATTCTGTTAGGACTGGAATGTTAAAAGCGCAGTGGCTTGACCACCAAATTATTTATTATTTAAGCACAATGCAAAAGAAATCAGAAACCCAAATTGCTGTCACAGTTTGAAATGGAAAAAAAATCAATCTTGTTGCAACATAATATTTGATGCTGTTGATTCAAGCTACAAAAGACTTGTGAAATGCATGACTGGCACTGACTGGAAATTATTTAAAAGGTTTAAAATGCTTCCTATTTACCAGAGAATTAGATGATTGTCTGGCTGCTTGCTCTTTTGTTTGTTTCCTCATTAACTATGCGCTCTCTCAGTAATTAGTTTATGGGAACGAAATCTCCAACACACTCTGTTCAGTCTGCTTCAGAATGATCCAGTTTCCTTCTGTCAGTTGCAAAATCTCTCAATAGGAATGGCAATTTCAGACCTTCACTGAGATTGTGCTAACAAATGTTCTATTCACTGCCACGCTCAGCTACAAAATATACCATTAATTCACTTTACAGTAAATCCCGTGAAGCTCATTGAGATGTCCTCCTGACGCATATAAAATGAAAGGATTAATTGATTTTTTATTATTATAGTCTGCTATTGTCTCAATCATAGCTTCGCAGCTAAAAGGCACGTTTTACCGTGCAAATGGTTCATTGCGTAGAAAATTACACACATATATCATAAGTGAGTCAGAAATAGAGCAGTTCTGGAACATTTACAAGAACAACAACAAGATTCCATTTATAGCGCGCCTTTCACGTTGGGAGGATGTCCCAAGGCGCTTAGTGAATATTACGCATAAGATACACACTGCCACTGCAAGCATATAGAACCCCAGATTTGTTATAATAATCACAGGGAGTTCCTGGTACCTGCCATCCACCTAGTAATAATTCAAAGTCTGTGCTGTTAGTTGGATGCTCTCAGAGGCATTAGAATAAACATAACATCAACAACAAATTGCATTTATATAGCAACTTTCATGTTGAGAGGATGTCCCAAGGTGCTGAACAGTCAAGGCTTTGTAACCCGAGAAGCAGGTTAGAATAAAGAGGGATGGAGGGCAAGGGGTTGGGGGTAGTAAGATGACCAAAAGCCAGATCGAAAAGGAAAATGTTGAGATGGGCCTTGTAAGAGGCAAGGGATGGGGCAAGGCAAAGGGGATCGGAATGGATTTCAAGGAGTGGTGGCAGATTGGCTGGAGGTCCGACTGCCAATGGTGTAGCGGGCAGGGTGCGTGAAACAGAGGGAGCGGACAGATCGGTAAATGTAAGGCCCTTTAAATTTTGATCATTAACTCAGGGCAGCAGTTTTGCTGTATTGCTAGCACACAGTGCTGACCCTGCAGGACTCTCAGGCTATGCAGTGAGGGCAAGAGCACAACATATTTAAAGAGCTGAATGTTTAGGAAAACTTCTGGAAGACTGTTACAATAATATACTGTTGTAATTATAATTATGGAGCCATTTCATGTATCATTTACGGCTGTAAAAGGAACATCTCCCTCCATGTATTGTTTAAATTAGGATCAAAGCTACTATCCTCCTTTGGGTGGGGGGGGGTAAGCAGAATCTCCTTGAACCTGAACTGGAATGTCAGAATAGAGCCAACCCTCTGCGACGATCTTGGTGACCTGGTTCTTGAGCCAAGCAGGTCCACAATCAGCTCCTGTTAACCCTGCAAGCCAAAGCCCTCATGGGAAGGTCCTAGTTGGATAAACAGCAGGAAAGCGATATCAATGACAAGCTACGTGGGTTTAGCTGGTTAGACTCCAGTAGTACCCAAAGTAATTGCTCTTGCCAACCTGTGCCTAATACTCTCTGGAATTAGGTGAGCAGATAAATAGGGAGAGAGTGCGTATTCCAAGAAACATCCCTGGGATTTCCATTGTAGGTGGGATGCATGGAACTCTGTTTAGTTTGAATACTCTTAAGCATGGTGATGGGTTTCCACGTGTCTCAGATAGCCTGGATGACCAAAAGAAAATCAAGGCAAGAAATTGTTACAACACTGTGACTCTTTTAAAGGTCAAATGTAAAATAAGATTGTATTTTCTCATGGAGGATGAACTGCACAAGTCTCTAAAAGATTAAAGTGGATTATTGATATTTCTCCTAAGAACTACAATCAATACTAAATATTTGATCTTTATAAGGAAAAAAATGTGTCAACTTGGAACCAGTTCAGCTAGTCTTGTGCCTTGCAGGACAACAACAACAACTTGCATTTATACAACGTCCTTCACACCGGACAACGTGTCGAAGCACTTAACAATTGCGGAGCCCGGTGCCGAGCCAGGAGGAGAGGGAAGGTGGCTGTAGGCACAGTCAAAGAGGGAGGTCTTCAACGCAACCTGAAAATGGGGAGAGAGGGTTCAAGGCGAAGGAATTGAGGAAGAGAATTCCACAGCTTTGGGGCGTAGTGGCTGAACGCATGGCCACCAATGGTGGAGTGGAGGGTCCAGGGGCCGGAGCCAGTCGAGTGCAGTCAGTAGGTAGTAATTTAGGGAGAGAGCAGGTTGGAGAGATAAGGGGCTGCCAGGGCAAGAAGGGATTTAAATACAATTCCTTGGAGCAGAGAAGGTTAAGAGGAGACTTAATAGAAGTTTTCAAAATTATGAGGGGATTCAATAGGGTGAACAGGGAGAAACTATTTCCACTGTCCTTCTCAGATTGGTGGGATGTGATGAGTGGAGTGCCACAAGGATCAGTGCTTGGGCCTCAACTATTTACAATCTACATCAACGATCTAGATGAGGCATCGAACTTAATGTATCCAAATTCGCGGATGACACTAAATTAGGAGGGAGAGTAAACACCAAGGATGACATTAAAAAAATGCAACGAGATATAGATAGACTAGGTGAGTGGGCAAATAGGTGGCAGATGTAAGGAAGTGTGAGGTCATCCACCTACGTGGCAAAAACAGAAGAGCAGATTANTTTTTAGAAGGGGAGAAACTAGAAAGTGTTAGTGTTCAGAGGGAGTGGGGTGTCCTTCTACACCAGTCACAAAAAGTTAATTTGCAGGTACAGCAAGCAATTAAGCATTTGTTACAAAAGGGTTAGAAAATAAGAGCAGGAAAGTATAGCTGCAACTGTATAAAGCCCTGGTGAGACCCCACCTAGAGTATTGTGTGCAGTTTTCGTCTCCTTATTTAAGAAAGGATGTACTTGCCTTGGAGGGGGTACAACGTAGATGCATTAGGTTGGTACCAGGGATGAGGGGGATGAGTTATGAGGATAGGTTGAGCAATTTAGACCTATATTCTCTAGAATATAGAAGAATCAGAAGATCTTATAGAAACCTATAAGATTATTAAGGGGCACTACAGAATAGATAGTGGGAGACTTTTTCCCCTGGTTGGAGAAACTATAACCAGGAGTCACAGTCTTAAAATTAGGGGTAAGCCCTTTCGCACTAAGTTGAGGAAAAACTTCTTCACTCAGAGGGTAGTGAATTTATGGAATTCTCTACCCCAAAGGGTTGTAGATGCTCAGTCCTTGAACATATTCAAGACGGAGATTGATAGATTTCTTGTGGATTAAGGGATACGGGGATAAGGTGGGTAGGTGGAGTTAGAATAGATCAGCCATGATCTTATTGAATGGCGGAGCAGGCTAGAGGGGCTGAATGGCCTAATCCTGCTCCTAATTTTTATGTTCTTATGTTTTTATATTCACTGGTGGGTGGGTTGGTAACCTGAGGATACCAATTTAAAATAGTTGTTAAAAGAAACAGAGGGGAGGTGAGGAGAAATTTTTTTACACAGTGAGTTGTTTGGATCTGGAATGCATTGCCTGAAAGGGAGGTGGAAGCCATTCGAATAACAACTTTTAAGAGAGAAGTAGATAATCATTTGGGGAGGACAGGTTTGCAGGGCTATGGGGAGAGCGTGGGGGAGTGGGATTGATCTTTTCAAAGAGCCAGCACAGACACGATGGGCCAAATGGCCTCCTTCTGTGCTGTATAATTCTGTGATTCTATGACAAGAATGAGGATCTTGAAATTCATCCGCTCTGTGACAGCGGGCTAATGGAGCTTGATATGGACTGGGGTAATAGAGGTACGGGAGGACATCTCAAAGCACTTCACAGTAAAATGTAGTGATTGTTTTTTTGCAGGCAAACTGCCAATTTTTACACAGCCATGTCTGAACCTTGTGACTCAGAAGCGTATGTTCCCAACTGAGCCTGGCTGTCCACCTCCTGGAAAAAAAATCTCCCCCACTCCCTCCTTCCCTCTTGGCTGCCTTGGAGTCATCTGAACTCCTTCCCCTCTGGGCTTTCTCCTGCAATGACCTGTCCTCCTCGTTCACTCTTCTCCACAGCTCCCTCTCCACCATTCTTGATTCCCTGCTCCCCTCTCTTCCCAAAGCGTCTCCTACTCACGAAAGTCACCGTGGTACACCAGCCACCTCCGCTCTCTTAAAGCACAGGTGCGTGCCGCTGAACACCACTGACTTGAAACAAATTTAACGGTCCATCGGCAGATCTGGCTGGACCTTATCAAATCTTACCACTCCACCCTCGCCTCTACTAAATCGTCGTTCTACTCCAAGACAATCTTGGAGGCCAAGGACAACCCCAGGGTCCTCTTCTCGATCACCAACCAGCTCCTTCGGCTATCTTCTAATGCCATGCCTATCCTCACCTCCAACTGCAAGGCAATGCTGGAATTCCTTGAATGCAAAGTCAAGAGGATCCGCTCAGTTGCCTCTGCCCTTCCATCTACTACCCCATCCCCATCTCCCCGTCTCACCCTGGCCCCTACCTATCCCTCCCTCACACCTTCAACCCTGTCTCCCACTCCTCTCATCATCACTACAACCTGCATGAAACCCATCACCTGTTCCTTGCCTCTCTACTCAGATATCGTAAACCTCTTCCTGTCCACTGGTACTGTTCCCACCCCTTTAAAAACCGCCGTCATCACTTCTATCTTAAAAAATCCCTCCCTGGACCCATTCCTGCTCTCAAACTACTGCCCCATCTCCAACCTCCCTTTGCTCTCCAAGGTCCTGGAACGAGTCGTTGTTTCCCAGCTTTATTCTTTCCTCTCCAGCCACTCCCTTCATGAACCCCTCCAATTGAGTTTCCGTGCCACACACAGCATAGAAACAGCCCTGGTCAAAGTGACAAATGACATTCTGTACATCTGTGAACAGGGCTCCCTCTGCCTCCTCGTCCTCTTTGATCTCTCTGCTGCCTTCGATACAGTTGACCTCATCCACCGCCTCTCCTCTCACCTCAACCTTCACAGCTGTGTTCTTGAATGATTCAGATCTTGCCTCTCACACCGCCTCCACTTCATCTCCACAAACAGCTTCTCCTCTAGCCCTTGCACCGTCTCATGCAGCATTCCTCAGGGCTCTGTCCTTGGTCCCCTCCTCCTCAATATCTATATGCTCCCTCTTGGTGACATCATCCACAGACATGGGGTCAATTTCCACATGTATGCGGATGACACCCAACTCTACTTTTCTGCTCCACCCTTGACTCCAGGACGACTGCTGTGCTGACAGAATGTCTGTCAGACATCAAGTCCTGGATGAGAGATAATTTTCTTCAGTTGAACGTCAACAAGACCGAGGCTCTCCTGATTGGCTCCCGTCAGCGCCTCCTCACCTCAGACACTGAGAGCATCACCATGCATGGATCCACACTCCAGCTCACTAAGCCAATCCCAAACCTTGGGTCTTTTTTGATCCTCAACTCTCCATTCTACCCCACATCTGTGCCATGACAAGCTCCACCTTCCCCCACCTCCGCAACATCGCTCAGTTCTGCCACAGTTTCACACCACACGCTGCCGAAACCCTCATACACACATTCATAACATTGAGGCTTGACTATGTAAACTCCTTGCTCGTGGCCTCCCCAACTCCTCCCTCCACAGACTACAGATCATCCAGAACTCTGCAGCCCACGTCCTCTCCTGCATCAGGCTCCATGACCTTATCACCCCATCCTTGCCTGACTCCACTGGCTTCCATCACTCAGAGGATAAAATTCAAGATCTTGGTCCTCACCTTCAAAGCCCTTCATGGCCTTGCTCCCCCCTATCTCTGCGATCTCCTAATCCCCTATTATCCTACTTGCTCCCTCCGCTCAGCGGACTCCGGCCTGCTTCATGTCCCCATCCTCGCCCGCCCCATCATTGGCTTTCATTGGCCTCCCTCCACACCTTCAAAACTGTCTCTCTCTCATCATCACCTGCTGCCCTATCCTCTGGAACTCCATCCCGCAGTCCCTCTGCCTCGCTCCCTCCTTTGCCTCCTTCAAGATACATCTCAAGACCCTCCTCTTCAACCGTGCTTTCTATCACCCTGTTTCCCCCCTTGCCCTCCACTCTCCCCAATTCCAACCCCCAGCTCGGGTCTGAAACACTGACTGTCCAGCGCCTTGGGATATCCTCCCGACTAGAAAGACACTATACATATGTAATTTTGTTGTTGTCGTCACCAATCTAAAACTTTACAGTTACCTCCTAATTCTGAGAATTCCAATCATTCTCTTAAGTATAATCCACTTTTGCCTTCGGTCTCATTGGGTTTTCTTAGATTGTGGAGTCCTGTAACTTAGTAGTTAAAGCTAGGAAACTTGGATTTGATTCCCGGGCAGGGCGAAACCTGAAAATTGGCGGATCGCATTTCTAGGGGTAATAATCTCTTCAAAAGAAAATCTTCAATCTCCGACTGTTTGTGGGACACTACTGTGCACAATCGGCTGCCCCATTTCACCCACAAAATAGTCAATTCACTTTACACTATATTCTGTGAAGTGCTTTGAGATGTCTCGAAGACGTTATAAGGCGCTATATCAAATACAAGGATTATTATATTGTTTATTTTCTAAGTTACACATGGAATATTTTCCTGCAAAGGCCATCAGGCTAGGATGCCAGTAATTCTCAGCATCATACTTTGTTTTGTAGAAAAAAAATTAAACATTGATTTTTCCAAACTTGCAGCACTGCTACTATTTATAATAAGCAGAAAAAATAATTGGTCTCAGCTCTCCCTGAGTCTGCCTGTGATTTAAAGTACCCTTGGATACATTCCATCTAGTCCTGCTGTCCTATGAATATTAAGGCATGCTAGCTTTTCTTTATATATCTTTTGGGCAAAAAGATGAAAGTGTGTTTATCTCCACTCTGGTCAATTGATATTATCTCTGTTTTTCATGTGTAGGGATAATAAAGTAAGAAAAAAAAGTAGGCCATTTGGGACATTCAAGTTTCTTTAATTGTGTGTTTTTTTGACTTTGGTCAGATAAATCTTGCTGACAACAACCGGCTCAAGTTTATATTTGTATTAATTTTCTGCTTGAATTATAATAATAATAATCCTTGCATTTGATATAGCGCCTTATCACATCATTGAGACATCTCAAAGCGCTTCACAAGATCAATTCCCAAGAACTAAGAATGTGTAACATATGTAGACATCGTTAAATCAGGTTTTATGACAAAAGTAAGGAATTAACTAAATATTGGTAGCAGGGTCCAGATGGTATATATCTTAATATCCACTTTGAAACGAAGGGGGAAAAAAAATTCTAGTTAATATTTTGAGTTTCATCCATTAAGCCTGATTCTGTGAAACTTCAACCTGGAGTCCTTCTGCCCTCACCCTCCATCCCAATCTACTTTCAAAACCCACCTTAGTCTGTCTTTTCAACTACGTAAATCTACTTACCTCCCCTCAACCCAGTTTGGGACCCTGACATGAAAGACACTATATAAATATGAATCGCTGTAATTAGAGTTTGAATTGTAATGCTGTTATTCCACTATCCTGGGGTTTAGTCATATTAATAATAACATTAATAATCAGAATAATAAGTCACTTTCGTCATCTACTGGAATTTCTTGAGAAGAATAATCTGAAGGATTCAATCTATTTGGATTTCCAGGAGGCATTTGATAAAGTTCTAAATGTTATGAGAATAATCCTTATACAAATACCTTATATATGTCATCAAAACATCTCAAAACAATTTACTGTAAAGTATATTCACAGTAGTTGTAGGTAAATGAGGCAGCCAATTTGCACACAGTACTAATAATCCTTGCATTTAATATAGCACCTTATCACGTCTTTGATACGTCTCAAAATACTTCATAGAATATACTGTAAAGTGTATTGACTGCATTTTGTGTGGCGAAACGTGGTAGCCAATTGTGCATAGTAGTGTCCCACAAACAATCATGGAATTATTACCCTGGAAAACGGATCAGCCAATCAACTAACAACTGCGTTCCTTCTTACTGCTAGGTAAATAGAGACACATGGCGTAAAGAAACTTGCCCAACTTTTTACCCTGCCAGAAATCAAATGCAGGTCTCTCGTTTGCGAGGTGAGTGCTCTAACCACTGAGCTACAGTAATGTCCTGCAGATAGGAATGAAGTGAATGACCATTTTTTTTCTGGGGATTTGTTCGCCAGGACACCAGGAGAAACTTCCTTCTCTTTTCAAATAGTGCCATGGGATTTTTAGCATCCATCTGCGTAGAAAGAAACCTTGCTTTAACATTGCAAAGGATAGCACCTCTGACAATGCAGACCTCCCCCAGCACTACGCTGGAGTGTCAGCATAGACTATGAGCTCAAAGTCCTGAAATGGGGCTTGAACCCACAACATTTCTGACTCAGAAGCAAGAATGCAAACAACTGAGTTAAGCTGACACCTATGCTGAGATTATAAAGAATTTTACAACCTCTTGAATTTAAATTCGTTGGTTGGATTGAAAGAAAACCGAAGAAAGATTTTCAGCTGTGGACAATGTCCATCAGAGTTTTACAGGAAATCTGTTCTGTGTCTCTCGCTGGTCATATGAGAGAAGAAGAATACTTTGCCAACAAATACAGAGTCACTATTCTTGACCACGACTACCTGAAGATCATTCTAAAATGTTTTGAGATTCCAGACATTGTTATGTACATCATTTAATTCTTACTCAGAGGTGACAACACTATTAACTGAGTCAGACATGTCCAAGCAGGTTGTATATTTTGGGCTGAGTTTAGAACGAGAACAAATAATCAAAAAATCAGTAAATCTCAAGTGAGACGCGATTGGATTTTTTCTTCTAGAGTTGTGGATATGTGGAAGACTTCTAGCTACAGCAGTTAGTGTTAATTTCTTTTCAGAAAGGGTTGGGTGAATATCTAGTTAGGAGCAAGATTGAGGGCTATTAAATAAGGTAAAGATAGAGATGATCGATAGGTTGGTGCTTATTAATGTCTGATCATTTGAAGTGTACTGACAGAGAAAACAATTGGTCCAAGGTTAAATAATGGAACGTCAAGTAGCTATTCAAGGAGGTTAATCAGGAAGAAATTTTGTAACAGCTTTCCTCAGAAGATGAAATGTCTTTGTTTAGTTCATGCCAGAACAGATTATATAAGTCCTGTGCCAGGAACTAGCTAGGTCTTCACCAACATGCATAAATCCCTTCAAGCCCGAGACTCTCCCTATCTCTCTGATCTTTGTTCCGCCACATGAAGGGTGCTATATAAATGTAGGGAGTTGTTGTTTGTTATTCTCCTTGTACCCCACTCCTCTACCTACCCAATCCTCTCAGCTAACACAAGTCATCTGTGGATGGAGAGCCAGTGGAGCCGAGCAAGGATGTCGATGATGGATCCTAGTGGATCTTGGTGGGGGAAAGGACATGGGCTGCAGAATTCTGGATGGTGATTGGGTTCTGCATGTGACAGACATCCGACCAAAAAAAAAAGCTCTGTTATATCATAGGCTTACAACTTGGTGCCACGTATAGTAGTCCGTGTGCTTGAATGTGTAGCTTTTGTATTAAGAAGCAAACATTTTTATTGATATCAAGCAGGTATCAGGTAGTAGACATTATTTTTGTTCCCATTATAAGTGACAAGCATAAAATTGGGCAGTACGAATTAATAATAATAATCCTTGCATTTAGTATAGCGCCTTATCACATCTTCGACACATCTCAAAGCCCTTCACAGAATATATTGTAAAGTGAATTGACTGTATATTTTGGGGGCAAATCGCGAATGGCAGTGTCCCACAAACAGTTATGCACTGAGTGACCAAATTATTATTGTTTGGTGTGAGGAGCACATTGATGCATTGTGTTGAAATGAACAAAGTTTGAGCTGTAAGCGTTTCCCTGTTAGAGCTTGCCATTGGGTTTGAGAAATATTCAGAAGTACAGCATGCAGTAAAAATCGATCATATTCAAATTTTTGCAGATCATAACCTTGTTACATTCAGGCATTTTAAAAAAAAGTTGTTTGTCTTGATATCCCAATTAAATTCACAGCCTGGAAATGCAGTGGCCTGGTGAAATATAATTTTGTTACAATTGCAGTTCACTTTGTTATTTTTAGTACAAATCAGCATGTTCCAAATGGGTTAGGTGGGCAATAAAACAGCCTGTTATTGGGGCCTGGACTTTGGTTATTAGTTTCAGCAAACCCTTGAGGGAACATAAAGTATGAGCAAAGGGATTACAGATTATTCTTTGTCTGTTGTGTCTTTGACTAACTTTATTGTCATAAAATGTCTACTCCAGTTTATTGCTTTCAATGAGGAAATATGGTTAGAGGGCAATTTTATTGCAGAGCATTTCTTTTAAACCTAGTTCAAATAAGGGATTTGTGGATGTTTTTTTTTATATATTAAGTCTGGAGCTTGGGTAAAATTCATTCCACGGGTCAGTAAAGTTATAATAATGATGATTTTGTATTTGATGTATTGCCTGACCACATTGAATCATTGGAAAGTGCTTCATGGAATTTTTCTGTAAAGTGGAGTGATTGTGTGTTCGTAGGCAGACACAGCACCAATCGGTACACCGAGGTGTCCTGTAAACAACCCGTAACGTCAATGGTCAATTTTGTATTTGGGGGATTTTTGGACAGGACTCTGGGAGAAATGTCTTTCTCTTTTCAAATGCAGTTGTACCATGGGATCTTTAACATCCACCTAAACAGATGATCACATCTCAGTTTAACATCTCATCCAAAAGAAGACACCTACGACAATGCAGTGCGACTCTCAGTAGTACACTGCAGTATCAGCCTGGACAATGAGTTCAAAATTTGCAGATGAGAAGGCGTGTTTAAAAGTAATTATTTCACCGTGGTCCTCAAGTTAGTGAATGTAATGAAGGTGAAAATATCAAAGTATCAATACAATACAATTTACAAGATAATTTACATTTATTTTTCACATTTCACAGAATGTCTCAAAGTATTATCATCACAGTGAGGATGAATAACACAGAGGAGTTTTTACCCCTGAGAGTGTTGGTCCTATGGTTCCTATCGCTCTATGGAGTGTGGGCATAGGATCTTTGGTAGGTTCTTGGAAATCAGGAACTGGTAATACACAGAACCTATTTTCTGTACATTCAATCATAATAGTAAATAAATAATCCTTATATTTGGTACGACACCTTTCATGTTGGGAGGACGTCTAAAAGCGTTTTACAGGATATACTGTAAAGTGAAAGCAACCGTATATTTTGTGGCAAACAATGCAGCCAATTTTTTCACAGCCCATCAGCCTGGCCAACAGTTCTCCAGACAAAATTGATCATTTACTTCATGGTATATATGGGACTTTGCTGTATTCAAATTGGTTGCCGTGTTTGCCTACAAATATACAATCCCTAAAACTTCACTGTGGAGTATTTCAATGACCTAATAATTTGGTATATCAAACGTAAGGATTATTTTATCACAATGAACTCTCATTGTTCTGGAAGGATGTTTTTGAAAATTGTATGAGGTAAAATATCACCTGGGTCTAATACAGTGCTGGGGGTGTGATGCATGGTCAGGGGTGTCATCTTTCGGATGAGATGTTAGATGGAGGTCCTCTCTGCCTGTCCAGGTTGATGTTAAAGATATTCAAAAAGAAAAGGGACTTTTTTCCTGGTAGGAATCCCCACCAAATAAAATTAACGGTCATGGCTGTTGTGGGGCATTACTGTGAGCAAATTGGCTGCCTTATTGGCCCAAAAATATACACAGTCACACCACTTCACAGTGTATGGTGAAACACTTTGAGATGTCTCGATAACATGATAAAGCACTATATCAATGCAAAAAAAAAGTTAACTTTTTTTAAATAATGTATGTGTGTTCCTCGGAAATGTTTAGGAGTCAATAAATAAAGTTTTCCCCAAGTTAATAGTGTGGCTATTGTGGAGGCATCATTGGATCATTAATACAAGTTTTAGGCAGATTCTGTAAATGTTATGAAAGTGTTAAGTGTTTTAGCAGCATGATATATGATGGTATATAAACAGCTAATCTCCCATGAATTCCAGTGCAAGATTAAAGTCTGCCTCTGCCAGGGAGAGAAATGGAACATAAATCAGCAATTGTGAACATTGTGTCAGCAATAGTTTTCTTGAACAGTTTGATGCCACATGGGTAACAATCTGATGGCATCTGTAAGACCATCTTGGAGAAGACACAGTCATGGAGCTCCAATGCCATCTCTATTTGTAATCAGCAAAGATCAAACCAAACCACTGTGCAAATGTGCTCCATATGATGTGAATGTAGACTATTTTTGAGGTGTTTTTAATTGCTCATTATGGAGGGATGATGTGACAGGGGGTTAACCCTGTCACTGCTTTTTATGGTTATTGGCTCTCAACCCACGTGTAAAGGAGTGTATTTTTTTCCCCCCATGTGTGGCTCGGTAAAAGGGAGCTAACAAGGGCTGGTCCCAGCACTAAGTGACAATTGGATACCAGCCCTAAGTGATGATTGAGCACCAGTATAAAGCTGGGGTGAGTGAGAAGTGAAGAGTCTGGAGAAGATGGACGTAAAGAGATAAAGCTTCCTTTTCAAAATCAACTTTTTTTTTATATTGTTTAAAATATTGCACAAGTTTTCTTTTCCTGGTGTGATCCATGGCCTCGTACAGGTGAATTGTAATATTTAACTACCTCTAGCTTGTGTGGCGATTCTCTCTCCCTCCCTTTACTGCACTCTGATCCAAAATGCCAGCAGTTAGAATAAAGACACATTATTGGGAGTCTAAAATGAAATTGAAGTAAAAAATAGGATATTCTTAGTGAAACTTCAAGCCTATTTCTCTGGATTCAATTCCTGGGCAAAATGTTGGGCAAGTTTCCTGACTCCACGCTCCTCTGTTTACTGTGCAGTAAGTAGGAATCCGGTTGTTAGTCGATTGGCGGATCGCTTTTCTGGAGGTAATAATTCCTTAAAAAAAAATTGGTCACTCAATCCATGACTGTGTGTAGGACACCACTGTGGCAATTGGCTGCCGCGTTTCGCCCACAAAATGTACAGTAATTCACTTTACAGTATATTCTGTGAAGCGCTTTGAGACGTCTTGAAAATGTGATAAGACGCTAGATCAAATGCAAGGATTATTATTATTATTTGTTCTCCATTCCTTTCTTACCACTATCAGTGGCTGAGCCTTCAGACACCATTCCCCCACGGAAGTCTCCCCCAAAGTCTCTATGTCTTGGTTCCTCTCTCTGATTCCTACAAACATTCTGAAATATATCTTTCTTTAACCATGCCTTTGACCAACATCCTTAAAACTCCCTTACCTCGTGTTTTCCAATATATCTGTCAAGCGCTATGAGATATTCATTCTTCATGAAATGTGCTTATTTTCAATTTATATTGTGGTGCCGAGCTTAATCTTAATGTTGTGTGTGGGGGGGGTGATGAGGAATCATCGTCATATACTAAAGATATAAAGAATGCTGACAGAGTAGTTGATGTGTCAACCCCAAATTGACCAAAATTGAAGAAAAACACTTCAATTTGAAACAAAAGTATGAGAAATGCAATGCAAGTGCCAGGCAGTTATTGCAGGATGAAACCTAATGTTGTGGTGTCAAGGACTGTTATAAACCATTCTGTGCTCTTGGCAGTTGTAATATCATCTGAAAACCAAGATTAGGATTTATGTCCTACAATGACTCTCAGGGGTCATTTACTCTGCACTTAATATCTTGAAATGAAGGGTAACTTGACTACCCACATGTCTGAAATTGCAATCATATGGAATACTCCCACCAAAAGTTGATTAATGTGCTTTGATTAACTCGATTGAAAAAGGAGGTAGACAAGAATATGTTCCTGGAAGCGATTAAAGATTAAACATATTTCTCGGTTAAACAGTCCACGGAGGCTGGCAGCTCCAGGTTTACATAGGAACAGGAGTAGGCCATTCAGCCCCTTGAGCTTGTTCCGCCATTGGATTAGATCATGGCTGATCTATACCTTTGTGTTTGTGTTAACTACGGGAATGTCACCTGTGCCATGCATCCAAAACCAACAGCACCAGCTGGCATTTATGTATCAAGGCAAAACGTTGGACAAGATTCCTTACTACACACACACCTCTGTTTATCAACAGTAAGTGACGGTTGGTAGTTGATTTGGCAGATCGCTTTTCCGTGGGTTAATAATCCCTTCAAAAATAAATAAATATAATAATAGTTTGTTCACTCAATCCACCACTATATGTGGAACACAGTTCTGTGCAATTGGTTGCCTCATTTTGCCCACAAGATATACAGTCAATTCACTTTACAGTGTATTCTGTGAAGCGCTTTGAGACGTCTCGAAGAAGTGATAGGTGCTATGGCAAATGCATGAATAATAATATAGCACCCTTCAAGCAGGATAGCTGTAAACCATTTACATTTCAATAAAGTGAAATTAATATTCTAGGTTATTTTCTCCCTATTTATTTTGGGGATCAGGGAGAAATCTGTCAAAATATCCTTAATAGAAAGTATTAATTTCTCTTGAGATGTCTACTGTCCATTGGATTGAGCTACGTCATGAACATAAATGCTTTTTTTCTTATTTGATAATAATAAGCCATATATTTGGTATAGTGCCTTTCACGTCAGGATGATGTCCTGAAGCATTTTACAGGATATACTGCAAAATGTAGTGACTATGTATTTGTAGACAAACAGGGCAACCCATTTGCAAACAGCAATGTCCCACAAACAGCCATAGAGTGAATGGCCAATTTTATTTGGGGGATTTGGCCAGGACACCAGGGGAAACTCACCTCTTCTTGAATAGTGATATGGGATCTTTAACATCCACCTGAACAGGCAGATAGGGTCTCAGTTTAACGTCTCATCTGAATAACAGCACCTCCAACAATGCAGCACTCCACCAGCACTGTCCTGGAGTGTCATCTTAGACTGCATGAGTTCCAAGTCCCGATTTGGGACTTGAATCCATAACCTTCTGACATGGCTGTGAGAGTGCTACTGAATGAGCCAGCCTGACACACATTTCATATCTTATTGAGTTCTCTCAGTGAAGAGCAGAATACTGCATTTTATTCACTGAGGAGCTGTTACCTAAACAGACTATTCTGCCACTGACATTCTGCCGCTTCCAGACATTTTGTGACTCATGGGAACATTAATCACAACTCACTCAGACTGCAATCTGTAAGAGTTATGAGTTTCTGAAACTCTTGGCAATCTTAATCTCCAGCACTGGTGTATGTGTGTAAGTGATGAGTAAATATGTACTGTATCACATTACAATAATATTTCTTCATTAAAGTCCTAGCCCAGTAATGTCACCATGAATCTAAGAACAATGAATTTGCAGCACCAGCCAACTTTGTGACATTTGCTTATTAATGCTTATTAGTGTGCTTATTAATGCTGCCTGTCAATTATTGCTTGCAATACAAAAGAAACTCATTTTACACACAACACATTGCCTATAAAACAGGGTTTTCATTGTATATTATTTATTTATCAAAAATAAGAGCTTAGTAAGAATAAAAGAATAAACTAGCCATTTTTATACGTGTGCAGGTGTCCTTTATTATAATTATCTTAGCAAAATATTAGAGAATCACTTCTTAGGAATCGGCTATTATCCCAATCTGAATTTTACTTTTAATACAATAATATAACTTACAACAATAATGTTGCAAAAATATCTTAAACTGTGTAAATACCATTTATTTTGTAAATACTATAAACCAAAACCTTGTTAATACCATATATTATGGGATATTCTTTGATCGAGAATGTTTACTTCATTCCCCCATCACTGGATTCTAACAGAAAATCAGATCTGTAGATATGGGAAAGAAAATGGTCTCTTATCTGGAAGCCTGAAAAAGTCTTTGAGATATTGAAAAGGAAAAGTCTTAAATATTCAAAGGGCAATTGAAGCAAATGCACACTTGGGATTCAGCTTATCCTTGGACGGCAGAGTCCAACAGAGATAGAGAGTTCTAATCAGCTACAGAAATAGCGAAGAGCCATTATCAAAAAAGTTATCCATACAACGCAACAACTACAGAACATGTAGGAGCAGGAGTAGGCCATTCGGCGCTTCGAGCCTGCCCCGCCATTCAATCATGGCTGATCTTCTAATCTAACTCCAGTTCATAACCTAACCCTGCCTTATCCCCATATCCCTTAATCCCTTTTGCAATAAGAAATATATCTATCTCAGTCTTGAATATGTTCAAGAACTGAGCATCAACAGTCCTTTGGGGTAGTGAGTTCCATACATTCACCACCCTTTGAGTGAAGAAGTTCTTCCTTCCTCAACTCAGTGCGAAAGGACTGGCCTCTAATTTTAAGGTTGTGACCCCTAGTTTTAGTTTCTCCAACCAGGGGAAACAATCTCCCACTATCTACTCTATCATGCCCTTTGATGATCTTATAGGTTTCTATAAGATCCCCTCTAATTCTTCTATATTCTAGAGAATATAGGCCCAAATTGGTCAGCCTATCCTCGTAACTTATCCCCTTCATCCCTGGTACTAACCTAGTAAATCTACGCTGCATCCTCTCCAAGGCAAATACATCCTTCTGTCGTGATAGCTAGATGCGCTACATAAAACACAATTTAAAGACAATTTCAACAATCAACCATTGTAAGCTTTATTGACCCACTGCAGTGAGGGAAGAGGTCCTTCCAGGTTGCAATACCCGAGTAGGACAACTTCCAATTCCATGTGATTGTACAGAGTATATATATATTTTTAGAATACATGAACCACAAATCTTATCCAACAAAAATAGTTTGTTCACGTGAATACTTTTTTTCAATTTTCCTAATTGGTAGTTTTTTACTCTTGCATGGCTTTGTATAGTCTGTCAATTAAATTTGTCAAACATAGCGATACTCCTTACCAATTAGTTTTAGTGAAGCAGGAAAGACCTTGAAGGAGATCTTTTAATTTGCTGCCAAGAGTTAGTAGGCTTACCAATTTTTACTGATACAGAGGACAGTATGCAGCCAGGAGGTGAAGGACTATTTACACTGTATTGCAAGATGTTTTTAACCAGTTATGTGACAGTTCAAATTACATTCCCACACTTCCTTAAATAAGGAAACCAAAACTGCACAGTATTCCAGGTGTGGTCTCACCAGGGCCCTATACAGTTGCAGCAAGACTTCCCTACTCCTATACTCTAATCCTTTCATAATGAATGCTAACATACCGTTCGCTTTCCTAATTACTTGCTGCACCTGCAGACTAACTTTCTGTGATTGGTGTACAAAGACACCCAAGTCCCTCTGGACGCTAACACATTCCAATCTCTCCTCTTCTAAAAAATAACCCGCTCTACTGTTTTTGCTACCGAGGTGGATGACTTCCCTACATTATACTTCATCTGCCACCTACCTGCCCAATCACCTAACCTATCTATGTCGCGCTGCATTTTTTTAATGTCGTCCTCTGTGTTGGCACTTCCTCATAGTTTTGTGTCATCCGTGAATTTAGATATATTAACTTTGATGTCCTCATCTAGATCATTGATGTAGATGATAAATAGCTGAGGCCCAATGATTGATCCTTGTGGCACTCCACTAGTCACATACCTCCAATCTGAAAAGGACCCCTTTACTCTTTGTTTCCTACCCGTTAACCATTCCCCAATCCATGTTAATATGCTCCCCCCAATTCTGTGGGCCCCTATCTTTTGGACTAACCTTTTATGCGGCACCTTATCGAATGCCTTCTGGAAGTCCAAATAGATCACATCCACTGATTCACCCTTATCTAGTTTATCCTCAAAAAATTCTATGAGATTTGTCAAACATGACTTCCCTTTTGTAAAGCCATGTTGACTTGGCCTAATTATATTGTGCTCATCTAAATACTGCACTACCACATCCTTAATCAACGATTCTAAAAATTTTCCTATCACAGATGTGAGACTAATTGGTCTATAGTTCCCCATCTTTTCCTTTCCACCTTTTTTAAATAGTGGTGTGACATTTGCGATTTTCCAATCCATGGGGACTGTTCCAGAATCCAAGGAATTTTGGAAGATCATACCAATCCACTATCTCATAAGCTACCTTTTTTAAAGCCCTGGGATGCAAGCCATCCGGACCAGGAGATTTGTCACTTTTTAGTGTTTCCCTAGCACCAATTCTCTACTAATGAAAATTTCCCTAAGTTGCTCCCTGTCCTTATCCCTTTGGTGCATCTCTATTGTTGGTAGACTTGTTGTGTCTTCTAGGGTGAAGACAGATGCAAAGTACCCATTTAGGGACTCTGCCATGTCCTTATCCCCCATTACAACTTCTCCCGTCTCTGACTGGTGGACCTACATTTACCCTCACCAGCCTATTCCTCTTAATGTATTTGTAAAAACTTTTACAATAATAATAATAATAATAATCCTTGCATTTGATATAGCGCTTTTCACGTCAGGAGGACGTCCCAAAGCGCTTCACAGAACACACTGTAAAGTGAATTGACTGTATATTTGTGAGCGAACGCAGCAGCCAATTGCGCAAAGCAATGTCCCACAAACAGTCGTAGATTGAAAATGACCAATTTAATTATTGTTTTTGGTTTTTTGGAGGGATTATTATTAGGCGTGTGGAGTAAGGAAACTTGCCCAAGGTTTCGCCCTGCCTGGAATTGAACTCAGGTCTCTCGCTTGCAAAGCGAGTGCTCTAACCACTGAGCTACAGGACTCCACAATCTGACTTAATGTTCCTAGCTAGCTTATCCTCATACTCCTTTTTCTCGCTCTTAATGAGTTTTTTAGTTCTTTTTCGCTGGTTTCTAAAACTCTCCCAATCTTCAGATTTGCCGCTTTTCTTGGCAGTTCTATAAACTTTTTCTTTTAATTTGATGCTTTCCCTAACTGCTCTAGTTAGCCACGGATGAATTGCTTTCCCTGTGGTACTCTTATTCCGCAAGGGAATATGTGACCGCTGAGAATTATGCACTACATCCTTAAATATATGCCACTGTTGGTATATACATTTTTACCTCTTAATCTTATTCTCCTGTCTATTTTATCTAAATCTTTCCTCATACCTACACAATTAGACTTATTTAAATTCAGAATACTCAGATTTAACTATATCCCTCTCTAACTTAATGCAGAATTCAATCATATTGAGATCAGTCTGCCCTAGAGGAGTCTTAATACCTACACTGCCGACTAGCCCTGTTTCGTTACACAAAGCAAGGTCTAGGATGGCCTGTCCCCTAGTTGGATCCTCGGCATGCTGCTCTAGAAAGTTATCCCTCATACACTCAATGAACTTTTCTTCTAACCTACTTTTGCCGATTTGGTTTTCCCAATTTATGTGGAGATTGAAATCACCCACTATTATCGCTTTACCTTTCCTACATGCTCCACTGATTTCCTGATTAATACCTTGTGCTATATTGTGATCACTGTTTGTGGGTCTATAAACCACTCCCCTTAATATTTTCTGCCCCATATTATTTTTTATTTCCACCCATATTGTCTCGACCTCCTGGTCATCGGATTTCAGATCCTTCCTCTCCACTGCTTTTATTTCATTCCTAATTAACAAGGCTACCCCCCACCTCGTTTCCCACAGTGCCTATCTTTCCTGCAAACTGAGAGCCCTGGAATATTTAACTCGCACCCTAGATCTCCTTGTAACCATGTTTCAGTGATGGCTACTAGATCGTACCCATATGTGTCTATCTGTGCTTTTAATTCATCAGTTTTATTCTGAATGCGTCGCGCATTCAGATATAACATTTTTAATTTCCTACCATTTCCTCTACTCTCTGATTCCTTATCTGCTTTGCCAAGCTTCTTACTCCTAGTTAACATATTCCTATTATCTGGCATGTTATTCTGCACTATCATATTTACTTTTTCTAATGCTAACCTATGGTTTCTCTTACCTATATATTCCCCTTGCTACTACTTGCACTTATATAGTGCCCTCCACACAGGGTAGTGTCTCAGAGCGCTTACAGTGTCGGAACCTGACTCTGAGCCGGGGAGAGATGACTGTAAGCCTGGTCCATATAAACTAGTCTTTGTTGTGCTCAATTGGCTGCCAGGTGTCACCCGCAAAATATACAGTTAATTCACTTTAGAATATAAGGCATGATAAGGCACTATATCAAATACAAGGATTATTATTATTATGATCTTTCTTGTTTGTTCAATAATTTAGTCATTTTGCTTTTGCCTGATAATTCTTTGTATTACCCGATGCATTTAAAGAGGTGCATTTGGGTTCACAAATTTTATGCACATTATTATGACTGGAGCAAATTGTTCTTGTCCAAGTAATGGGTGTAAAATTTTTGAACATAAACTTCATTATTATTGGATTTGGTTGAATACAAATAGCTGATTAAGCTGTCTGTCTGTGTTTCTAATACTTTCTTGACTCTTTCCCTGCACATGTGAATCACTGAGTAGTTTGTTTTGCTTATGTTTATAGCATGCAATGCGTTTCCACAAGTATCAGACATCCACCCGATCAAAACAAAAATTGTCTGATAGTTTAAAAAATAATTCAATCCTGTTTTAATTCTCTGATCCACATCAATGTATGTAATAAAATGTCATTATCTGTTGTGGAATAATCATGAGATTCTCATCTTAAAGGAAAAGAATAAACTCAGAATAAACTCTACCTTCTAATTAAAATGGATGTCATAAAATATGAATATTTCACATCTTGAAATTATACATGTGAATTGTTAAGTAGCATCCACTGACTACAATACCATGGAACTACATGGGACATATGTAGCTGTGAGTATAAATTGTGGAATAATCATGAGATCCTCACCTTAAAGGAAAAGATAAGACTTTGCCTCTGATCAAATAAACCAAACTCCCTAAGAGCGTAAAATCTTTCAGTAGTTTGCAACTCATTAAACTTTCATGTAATTCTCCTTTTAATTAAGTTTGATGTCATAAAATATTAATATTTCATGTGCCAAAAATATACACGTGAAGTTAATAGCATGGAACAAGCAACGAAAATAGTCTCTTATCTGGAAGCCTGTAAAAGTCTTTGAGACAGTCTTTGGGGCAATTGAAACAAATGCACACTTGGAATTCAGCTTATCCTTGGACAGCAGAGTCCAACCGAGATGTGTAGATGAAACATTGCTTGAGATTGTCTGTTTGTCCATGTGATGATTAAAGGCTGAAGACAAATGACCAACTCACAACTATTCTCTTTGGGGGAGGGGTTGGGGGGAGATAAGTAGGTACTCCTTAGAGCTGAATTGGCTTCACGGTGACATGCTTGGCAACGGAATGTGAAAATCGAGCCAGCACTTAGTCAAGTTCCCAAGCAAGACGGGTCCGTGGTACCTCAGGGCACTGCTGATGACAGCACAGCCAGCCCGACTCAGGCAGGACCTGGGAGTGCAGACCAGTCACTGGGGTCAGGGAGTCGTCCCACTCAGCTCCTGTTAACCCTGCAAACCAAAACCCTAACGGGTAGGGTGGTTTTAGCTGGCCAAGATGTATGTGATCTCAACATACTTTAGCACTGAACTATAACTATAAGGAACCAAACAATATGCAGCAAATATATATATATATTAACTGTAGAGGAAAATAATACTGAGACAAAATAACCCCTAATTGGAGCATGGAAAGAGTAATGAACAATTGAGAAAGATTGAAATAAAGAAAGTCTGGACGGAGGACTAATTGTCATAAATGGATAAACAGAAAGGTTAAAGTGTTGAAGTGGCAGAGACAGCGTCTGCCTATATGTCTTTTTATAATCTTCTTAAGAGAAAGTACGATCTGATATCTAAACATACAATGTTGTGAGGTGTAAGTGTTGAGTCCACAGCACACACCTGAAGATTAGACTGCAGTACAGCTAAGGAGATACCAGGAGAGTTTATGTACTTACTGTACAGATAGAAATGTTATCACCACAAAGGAAGAAAATGTGTCTGTCTATAGAAACCAAGTTAGAAATTCTCAAACTCCCTTAGGTATGTTTCCTTACTCCACACGCCTCTGTTTACCTAGCAGTAAGTAGGCACCTGTTGTAGGGTGGTGAATGTATGGAACTCGCTATAAAGGGCTGTTGGCCCTCAGTCCTTGAACATATTCAAGACTGAGATAGATATGTTTCTTATTGCAAAAGGGATTAAGGGATATGGGGATAAGGCAGGGTTAGGTTATTAGCTGAAGTTAGATTAGAAGATCAGCCATGATTGAATGGCGGGGCAGGCTCGAAGGGCTGAATGGCCTACTCCTGCTCCTACATGTTATATTATGTTATGTCGATTGGCAGATTGCTTTTCCGGGTGCAATATTCCCTTTTTTTAAAAAAATGTGGTCACTCAATCCACGACTGTCTGTGGGACACTGCTGTGTGCAATTGGCTGCCATATTTCACCCACAAAATGTCAGTCAATTCACTTTACAGTATATTCTGTGAAGCTCTTTCAGACGTCTCACCGACATGATAAGACGTGAGATCAAATGCAAGGATTATTATATCAATGGCAAGCTATGCGGTTTTAGCTGGTTAGACTCCAGCAGTTCCCCACAACACACACTCTGGGGTCTCCAAGCCTTAGCTCTTACCAACCTGCGCTTAATACTTTCTAGAATTAGGGAAGCGGGATGTGTCCCTCCGGGGAGAGAGTGCACATTCCATACCAACAATCTCTCTCTGGGACGTCCATGTGTAGGTGGCATTCTCAGTTTGGTTTGGTTTGGGTACTCTGAAGCACGGTGATGTGTCAAATACCCAGCTGACACAAAAACAATTTATCATGTGTTTCTCATCCATAATATTTTTTTTAAAAATGTTTTAATTAGTTTAAAGATAATGTTGAAATAAAAGCATATCCTGCAGGGAACCTGAAAATCCAATGTTCTATAAAGTCCATCTTCATTTCTACCATTTCTGGGACATAAGAAATGTCCAGAAGCTCCATTCTGTTGCCCTTTGCCCACAAAATATACAGTGAATTCACTTTGCAGTATATTCTGTGAAGCGCTTTGAGACATCTCAAAAGACGTGATAAGAGGCTATATCAAATACAAGGTTTCTTCTTCTTATTAAGTCAATAATCTAACTAGTGGAGACTCAAGATGTAACTCAATAGTTAGGAACCATCACCGCGACAGAAGAAATAAAATGACAAGGTTGAATGAGCCTAAAAGCTATGGAGTTAATTCACATTATGACATGGCACTGAAGGAATCCACAAAATGTAGAGATTAGTTTGAAGTATTATGTTCTGTAATATTACAATTATTTTCTTATTTGATGTGGTTTTCAATGGGATTGACATTAAAGTGCACTTTATTTACTGTTTCACTGTTGATACTGAAATTTTGAACACACTCCCAAAATAATAACCAGGAAGTGAGTTCAGAATCTGTTCAATGTGATGGCCAGAAATTAATTTTAGTTTCACATCATAATTTTTGTCAGATAAATAATAATAAATAATCTTTATATTTGATGTAGCACCTTGTCACGTCTTCGAGACGACTCAAAACGCTTCACAGAATACACTATAAAGTGAATTGATGAAACACGGCAGCCAATTGCACACAGCAATGTCCCACAAACAGTCGTGGATTGAGTGACCAATTAAATTTTTTTAAAGAAATTATTACCCCCGGAAAAGCGACCCACCAATCAGATAACAACCAGGTTCCTACTTATTACTAGGTAAACAGAGATGTGTGGAGAAAGGAAACTTGCCCAACCTTTCGCCCTGCTGGGAAGTGAACCCAAGTCTCTCGCTTGCGAGGTGAACACTCTAACCACTGAGCTACAGGACTTGCCTGCCGTCATGGAGGCAGGAGTCCAATAGCTGTTTAGGTAAATGTCAAAACTGTCACTTGGCCACTTCAGCCAATTCCCATTGAGTTGTTACTGTTTGGCTGTGGCTAAGTTTAGCATTTTAGGAAGTTGTTACATTTCTTTAGTCTTCAAGAAACGCAAACCCAAATGGTCGAAAAGAAATAAGTCTGACCCAAACCTTATGATTGTTTTTGTCAGAAGACATAATTCAGATCAACTTCAAGTATAATGTGCTTCAATCAAACTGAAATATGAAGAGGCTGGCTAAACCCTTCACACAGCAAAAGTTTTGAAGGCAATCTCTCAAAGTAATCCCTGAAAAGATTTTGAGCAATTCAGGAGATCTCTGGTTTCCATCAGATTGTATTGATCTGAGAATTATTGCACATAAATGGACATACTGTATTTGCAGTGAGGTACAAAATGAAATATCTGAGAATTCTTAAGGGATTGTGTACAGTTAACATTCTTCTGGTATAGAGGGCTAATATTAATATTTTCAAATGTTAGAACTATATCAATTAGAAGAAGAATGAGTTAGTGGTGAGCTAAGCAGATATCTATTACAATGTTAGATTTGTATTTTCACAAGAGGATCTATTGTAGAAGCCCTTCAGCTCCATTTCATCCTTTCCACAAAAACTAACTCTATCATCCTCTCATTAAAACATCGAGCACCTTCACAAGATCACAAGATTGGTGTATAATAATAATATTCTTGCATTTCATATAGCGCCTTATCACATCATTGAGCCTTCTCAAAAATCTTCACAGAATACAATGACAATGCAATACATCCCCAGCACTGGATTGGAGTGTCAGCTTAGACTATGTGATTTCCAATCCTGACGTGGGGCTTGAATGCCAAGCTCGGGTGCAGACCCTCGACGGTCTGCCTTGGTCAGCCTGGCTCAGTTGATAGCATTCTTTGTTGTTCTGTTGTTGTTGTCTTGCCTCTGAGTCAGAAGGTGGTGGGAGGAGCTAAAGGGCTTCTTCAATAGACCTTCTTGTGAAATCACAACAAATTGCATTTATATAGCGCCTTTCATGTAGGGTGTCCTAAGGCGCTGGACAGTTAAGGGTGTGCACGCACCCAAGCTGGGAATTCAAGCCTCACATCCAGACTTGAACTCACACAGTCAAAGCTGACAGACCAATGTAGTGCTGGGAACGTGTTGCATTGTCAGAGGTGCCGTCCTTCGGACATTAAACCAAGGTCCCGTCCTTCGGACATTAAACCAAGGTCCCATCTGCCTGTTCAGGTGAACATTAAAGATCCCATGACACTATTTATAATAAAAAAAACTTGCATTTGATATAGCGCTTTTCACGTCTTCTAGACATCTCAAAGCGTTTCACAGAATATACTATAAACTGAATTGACTATATTTGTGGGCGAAATGCGGCAGCCAATTGCGCACAGCAGTGTTCCACAAACAGTTGTGGATTGAAGTGACCAATTTATTTTTTTTGGTGTGGGGTGGGCGGAAGGTGTTTCTTGAGGAATTATTATTAGGTGTGTGGAATAAGGAAACTTGCCCAAGGTTTTGCCCTGCTGGGAATAAAATCCAGGTCTCTCGCTTGTGAGGCGAGTGACCTAACCACTGGGCTACAGGATTCCACATGTTTGACTCCACAAGACTCCACATTTGAAAAGAGTTAGAGAGTTTCACCTGGTGTCCTGGCCAACAATCCTTCAAATAAAATTGGTTGTTCACTTCATGGCTGTTTGTGAGACATTACTGTGTGCAAATTGAGCTGCCACGGTCTCCTATAAACACACAGTCACTGCACTTCACAGTAAATCCTTGAAGCAGATTGGGACACCCTCCCAAAGTGAAAGGTGCTAGTAACAAATGCAAGGATTTTTCATTTTATCCGGAGGACTGCTGGCCTTCTCTTTTCAAATAGTGTTATAGCATCTTCAATGAACACCTAAATCGGCAGATGGGACCTCAGTTTAAATGTTAAAGATCAGCATCTCCTCCAATGCAGTGCTCACCCAGGTTTCTCTGATCATTATTCATCAAATTTGGCTCCAGTTGTGATGTGAAAGGATTACATGCAGTGGGAATAATTAAATTAGTAAACAGCAATCCGGTTGGTACAGGTATTTCATTCAAATAGACTTCTTCCCCCTCTAAGAAAACTCTGCTTGGTTAATATGTATTGTTTATTCATAAAAGGCATCAATGGGGAAGGAAACCAGGAAAAAATGCAATGAAAAAACAGGCTCGTCCTCTGCATTTCAATGGAGATATGGACTTCTGCGAACAGTGTTTGTTTTAAGACTAATTAAACAAAGTTATTTTAAAAGCACAGCTTTTATTTAACATATTGAATTGACGTAAAGAGCATTTAGTGCGCATCAGTAATCTCTAGTTTACAACACCAAACTAGTACCAAAAATTCCACTGTGTCGGGTGTGAGAAGGCTATCTTGTTTCTTTTCGTATCAGACCGATTGCATTCTGTCACCACAGCTTATTGTCGAACAGAGAAATAGCTGTTTTCAGTTGCAGTAAATTGCTAAGTCAAGACACGTTCTTCAATCGCCTTCTATCTGCAGATTGACAACTAATCTAACATTTCCTGTCTTGTGTTATTTCAAATTAATTTGTCCTTCCAGTGCTTTCTTATTAATGAACAGTGCAGGTAGACTTTGTGTAGTGAATATGTGAGTATCTGATGATCTGTCGGTGTCTAAATTATCTCAAAGAAATCGAGTCAATGTTCAAGACAAACTTGGCTATTAAAATATTGTGACATGTCATATATAATTTTGATTGATCTCAGAACAAATGTACGGTTTGCGACATTTCCTCTTTGGAGGCTTCTGTTTTCTACAGCAGTTGTGGTGCATGCTGAAACCTTTTATATGTGAGCAGCGTACAATTCTGCCTATTTCCTTTGATAAATCACTCTGTGATTGGGAACAGGGCAACCTCATTTATACTTCCTACTATTGTTTCCATTGATCTGGGAGTCAGTAGGGTTCTATCATATCAGTAAGATTATCTCTTAATCTTATTAAACCGGCTGGCTCTTCAATAATATTAATCCTTACATTTGATACAGCACCTTATCATGTCATTGCTACGTCTCAAAGCGCTTCACAGTATATGCTGTGAAGTGGAGTGACTATGTATTTTGTGTGCGAAAATATTATCTTAAAATAGCTCCTTGAAAAAAATTGTGGGATGGCCATTGGAGATTGCCTAAAATAATTTGAAGGACAATTTCTGTGTGTAGCTGAAACAGATAACAACGATGACAACAATTTGCATTTATATCGCACCCTCATACAGGGTAGCGTCCGAGAGAGCTTCATATCTGCATCTGCTGTGTTTCTTCTGCATGTGCCTCATATGGGTTTTCTACATAATCGCATCCTCAAGGTATCAGCAACTGCAGTTCAACTTATCCTCACCTTTCCAGTGGGGATTTATATCGGACTTTTGCCACAAACAGGCCAATGATGGCAAGCATTTTTCAGGAACATGCTCTATAAGGGAACATTCTCTATGGTCTCATGATAATTGGTCATTACTCCATCTCATTACAGACTTCATCATTCACACGCCAAACCCTTGTAAAAGAGACAATTGTTCTGCTAACAATTGGAAACTAAATGCTGCTGAAAGATAAACGGCCAGTGGCATGGCAGCCAGAATTCCAGCTGATCTTTTAATTCCTGGGAAAATATTTATCATTGCAAAGCAGAGAAGCAGAGTAGTCATTAGTTTCCTCCTTTTGTGTGATGGACAGATGTTCTTTATAAATACCTTGAAAAAGAGTCGGCTACAGGGGAATTGGGGCAAAGGGCAGGTAAATGGAACTGAAAGGATTGTTCATGAGGCTGGCACAGACACGATGGACCGAATAGCCTTTTTCTGTGTGTAAATTTCTATGGTTCTTTCTGGAACAGCAAAGTCTGAAAACATCTGCAGGTAAAAGCACTTTTGGTAGCCACAGGGCATTAACTGGATCAGTAAATGCCTAGCCACCGACACCCAATGTCTGCCCTTATTGCTTTTTAATGTATCACTGATGGTAAGTTAAGATGATGTGGCATGAGTTGAAAGATTACGATTATCAGGCTAACACAATTTATCATTAATCTACGTAAATAAATTCAAGTCACAGATCTCTCACAGCCAAAGGACAGAAAATCCAGTAGCAAGTATAGGAGAGGCATGGTGCAGCTCACGCGTCACGGAGACTGGAGTGCTTGTTAAGCAATGTATCAGTTTGATAGAGCATTTCTTGGAAACATAGAAAAAGCAATACCTAGAAGAGAAAATTCTCGAAAGGCCTGTGCAATTATAGCGAACAAAGAGCAGAGAATGCTGGAAAAGACCAGCACGTCAATCAGAGTCAATGGAGGAAGACAGGTTAGCATTTCAGATGTGACCTCAAGTCGGTTCTGAACGGAGAAGCTCTAATAAAGGGTCACATCAAATCCTGCCTTCCTCCTTCAGATGCCAATCACTGTGATGTACATTTCTTTTTTTTATTTCAGGTTACTTATTCCTCCTTTTATCTCAACTACAGTAGCAAAGTTTGTCAAAACACAAAGGGCTGTACAAAGCTACTCAGTGATTTAAAATAAGTGGCTTGGTTCAAGATAATACCTATAAAGACAATCCTATTTCAACCCTTCTGTCACAATTTGTCCAGTTTCAGCTTATCAAATGCCCTCCATAGCCTGCTTACTTTCAAAGGGTCCTATAGCTTATTGGTTAGAATGCTCGTCTCGCAAGGGAGAGGTCCCAGTTCAAATCTCGGGCAGGATGAAACTTTAGGCAAGTTTTCGTACTCCACCTGCCTCTATTTACCTAGCATTAAATGGGAACCTGGTTGTTTGTCGATTGGCGGATCGCTTTCCGGGGGTAATAATCCCTTAAATAAATGAATAAATAATAAAAATTAATAATAATTTGGTCACTTGATCCACGACTATTTGTGGGACACTGCTGTGCGTAATTGGTTTCTCGACAACGTGATAAGGCACTATATCAAATGCAATTATTATTATTAATATCGCCCACAAAATATACAGCAATTCACTTTACAGTATATTCTTTGAAGCATTTTGAGAAGCGTTATATCAAATGCAAGGTTTCTTATTTTTATTATATAGCTCCTTTTATGGTGGGAGGACGTCCCAAGGTGCTGGACAGCCAAAGGTTTGTATCTGAACTGGAGGATGACCGAAGGCACGGTCAACCAGGAAGGTCTTGAAAGGGGACAGCCAAGAAGTCACTGTTTCCACAGATGGCTACAATGAAAGTGAAACTGCATCCAGTTCTCAATATCTCTAGACAGTCTGGCTCCACCAGTCAATCGAGCAGAGTCAGGAAGTGTCTGATAAGAGGGCATAGTTACCTGTACTTCAGGGCAGTAACTAATGGTCAAATCAAGTATATGGATTGCTTCTGCAAATAGATATCTGCACTTCACTCTGTTCATAAACAGTCAAGAGGAAAATAGCTCTTGCAATCTTATAACATTTGATTACGGCACTAAACTAGGTTACCAAGTAACTGTGACACATTCAAGGGATCTGCATGAATTAAACGGGCAAGCTAAGACAGGCAGATGGTTTTTAATATGGATAAGTCTAAGTATTGCACATTGCAGCAGGAAACATGAAACACGTACAGGGATAAAAGGATGTCAATTAGCAAAGGTGGAAAGGATTTGGATGTGATTATTGATCAATCAGTAAAAGTTTCCAGGCAGGTAATACAAAGCTTTTAGCAATAAAGCTGATGAAATGGGAATTAGAAACAGAAGTAGACTATTTGGCTTGTCATTTAGTCTTTTAATTTAATTCTATTTGCTGCGAGCAGGATTCTTCCCACTCAGCTCGTGTTAGCTCTGTAAGCCAAGGTCCTAACAGGGTGATCCTTGCTGGACAGCTTTCAATGGCAAGCTATATTGTTTTAGCTGGTTAGACTCCAGCAGTAACCCAACTGCTCTTGTCAGCCTACACATAATACTACCCAAAGTTAGTTAAGCAGGGTGTATCCCTCCAGGGAAAGAGTGTATATTAGCTTGTCAAAGGTAGGGTGGGGCCAATTAAGGACCAAGGGGGAAATATTATTGTGGAGGCAGAGGGCATGGCTGATGTATTGAATGAGTACTTTGCATCTGTCTTCACAAAATAAGTGGATGCACCAAATGCCGCAGTATTGGAGGAGAGGGTAGAGAAAATGGATAGGATAAGTATAAACGGAGAGGAAGTACTGAAAAGATCAACTGCGTTGAAGATAGATAAGTCGCCCGGTCCAGACGGGATGCAACCAAGATTACTATGGGAGGCACGGGTACAAACAGCGGAGACTTTGGCTACAATTTTTCAATCTTCGTTGGACACAGGAGTGGTGCCGGAGGACTGGAGAGTAGCCAATGTGACTCCCCTGTACAAAAAGGGACAGAAGGATAAACTAGGGAACTACAGGCCAGTCAGTCTAATATCAGTAGTGAGGAAACTCCTAGAGACTATAATTCGGGACAGAATAAATCTTCACTTAGAAGAATATGGGTTAATTAGGGACAGCCAACATGATTTGTTGAAGACAAATCTTGTCTAACAAATCTAATAGAATTTTTCGATGAGGTAACGGAGAGGGTGGATAAAGGTAGTGCAGTTGATGTAGTTTATATGGAGTTTCAAAAGGCATTTGACAAAGTGCCACATGAAAGACTTATAAGAAAGATAGAAGCCCATGGAATAAAAGGAACAGTAGCAGCATGGATCCAGAACTGTCTGGGAGACAGAAAGCAGAGAGTTGTGGTGAACGGCTGCTTTTCTGACTGGAGGGAAGTGTACAGTGGTGTCCCCCAGGGATCGGTATTAGGACCCCTGCTCTTCTTAATATACATAAATGATCTGGACTTGGGTATAGCAAGCACCATTTCCAAGTTTTCGTACGACACAAAGTTAGATAGGGTGGTAAACAGTGAGAAGGATAGTAGCCAACTGCAGGAAGACATAGACAGAATGGTAAAATGGGCAGATACATGGCAGTTGAGTTTCAATGTAGAGAAATGAGAGGTAATGCATTTTGGTAGAAAGAATGAGGGGAGGCAATATAGGCCGGTAATACAATCTTAAGGGGGCTAAAAGAACAGAGAGACCAGGTAAATGAATCCTTGAAGATGGCAGGACAGGTAGATAAAGCTGTAAAAAGGGCATATGGGATACTAGGCTTTATAAATAGGGGCATAGAGTACAAGAGTCAGGAGGTTATGATTAACCTATATAAAACACTGGTTAGGCTTCAGTTAGAATACTGCGCCCAGTTCTGGGCACCACACTATAGGAAGGATGTTAAGGCATTGGAAATGGTGCAGAGAAGATTTACGAGGGTGGTACCAGGAATAAGGGACCTTGATTATGACGAAAGGCTAGAGAGGCCGGGATTATTCTCATTGGAGCAGAGAAGGTTACGAGGAGACCTAATAGAGGTCTTCAAAATCATGAGGGGATTAGATAGATTAGAAAGGGAAAAGCTGTTTCCACTGGTCGGTGTGTCGGTGACTCGAGATCACAGATTCAAAATGGTCTCTAAAAGAAGCAGTGGGGAGGTGAGAAGAAATGTTTTCACGCAGAGAGTTCTTGGAATCTGGAATGCATTGCCTGAAAGGGTGGTCGAGGCCGATTCGATAACTACTTTTAAAAACACGGTGGATGGGTATTTGAAGAGGACGGGTTTGCAGCGTTATGGGGAAAGGGCTGGGGAGTGGGATTGACATTAATTGCTCTATTCAAAGAGCCGGCACAGACCCGATGGGCCAAGTGGCCTCTTTTTGTGCTTGTACGATTCTATGATTCTATGATTCTATATTCCTTCCAGGAACATTTCCAGGTGTATATGGCATACATAGGTGGAATATTCAGTCTGGTTTGGATACTCTGAAGCTTGAAGATAGATTTCCACATGTGGCAAACACATTATAGAGTATTGATTTAATACCTTTTAGCTAGCTTAACAAGGGGAAATTCATCATTAGTGCACTTTGGGACATTATTGCAGATGTATTTGCATTGGGGGATTTGGGTGCTGTGCCACACTGTCAAGGTATAAAGAACTGAGGGACCCCAGGCATCAGTTAAGCAGTTTTAGACCAGTGAAGACCCTCTCTGAAGACCCCATGACGTGGAGGAGGAATCTGGCAGATCATTTGTTACTGTTCTAAACCATATCATATTCCACATTATAAAGCAAACATTTCAAAATGGCAGCACTTCTGTCATTTTTATAATGGCCAAAGGCAGCCCTATTAGTCTGTTCTGTACGTTGTGTCAAATGCTGTATATTATTCACAACCAAAACAAGCCCAATTGTATGTATGGAGCTAAAACATAGCAGTATCCCTATTGTCTTTATTGAGTCCATAGTATGGTTCTATATTCCCACAGCCAGAAAACTTAAGGGGTTTAATTTGTGGGTATACTGGTGCTAGTTCCCCACTGTAGCTGATTGTTATTTTTTCTCTGGTGATTTCATTTTTCGATGTTGTTGAGAAATAAAGGAGCTTTGGCAGCCATTTGCAGTGATTTTCTGGCAATCCTTTTTTGTGAAAAAAATATTTTAACCTCCTCCAGAAGTGAGGCCTGAGTCTATTTTGGGCATTGACCAGATGGACTCTAATGGACTTTTCTGGTACCCCAACTGCTCTTGTCAACCTACACATAATACTCCCCAAAATTAGTTAAACAGGGTGAATCCCTCCAAGGAAAGAGGGTGGTACCAGGAATAAGGGACCTTGATTATGGTGTATAAAGAGTGTATATTCCTTCCAGGAACATTTCCAGGTGTATATGGCACACGGCTATACCTATGTCCACAGTGTGCTACAGCTTCACCACCATTTTAGACTTATAATAATAATAATCCTTGCAATTGATATAGCGCCTTAGCACATGTTTGAGACGTCTCAAAGCATTTCACAGAATAATAATAATAATCCATGCATTTGCTTTTCAGGTCTTCTAGACGTCTCAAAGCGCTTCACAGAATATAGTGTAAAGTGAATTGACTGTATATTTGTGGGCAAAATGCGGCAGCCAATTGCGCACAGCAGTGTCCCACAAACAATCGTGGATTGAAGCGACCAATTTTTTTTTTTTCTTGAGGGATTATTATCAGGCGTGTGGAGTAAGGAGACTTGCCCAAGGTTTTGTCCTGCAATATACAAGAATATATTTGAAGTGAATTGTCTGTGTATCTTGTGGACGAAAAGCTGCAGCCAATTGAGATTAGCAGTGTCCCACAAACAGTTGTGGATTGAGTGACCAAATGTTTACTTTTTTTTAGGGACTCGTTGCCTTCATAAACCAATGTGTTTTGTGTTACCCTGCAACTTGCTGGTTAAGTCTATCTCCAGCTGCTTACTCAGATGTTCTCTGTTTTGCTGAATTTCTCACTTCATAGTATAATCACATTGGAGCTTCCCGGTGTGGGGACACGCTGAAATTAATTGTGGGATTCGAGAAATGTATTCAGCACTGAATCCAAGAAGAAAGCATGCCAAATCCTCATGTTTAAAGAGAAAAGAGCTTTGCTTCCAAACACAATTGTATTTACAGACACCGTAATCAGGATTATCGGATTCCATTTGTTCAGTGAAGCAAATCTTTCAATGCGTGCTTATAATAGGAAATCCTACTATATGCACGCATTAAAAGATTGGCTACACTGAGTGAATGGAGCAGAGTACGATTTAATCACTCATCGATAAGGTGTCAAGTCGTCATCTGTGGAATATGAGCCCAAATAAAAAAAAGAGCGTCAATGAGTACAATGAAACTCATTTCATATGTAATGCTGTTGCTGTGGCTGAAGGAGGTTTGTTTCATTTGACTCAATAATCTCAAAGTTAATTTTGTGAAAGATTGTTCAATCACATAACAATTTAACATATCCATTTTGTGGATGTATTCTGTTTGATGAAGCATTTTATTTGTACAAAACATGGATGTAAAGCACCGTGAAATCTGAACATATCTATTCACGTGCTTCAAAACTGAATAAAGACGCAGCCTGCTGCCATTCTCCACTTAGAACAACAGCAGGGCGAAACCTTTGGCAAGTTTCTTTACTCCACACACCTTTGTTTACCTAGCGGTAAGTAGGTTGTTAGTCGATTGTTGGATTGCTTTTGGGGGGTATTAAACCATTTTTTAAAAAAATGTAAAACTTGGTCACTCAATCCACAACTGTTTTTGGAAAACTGCTGTGCACGATCAGCTGCCACATTCACCTGCAAAAATATACAATCAATTCACTTAAGAGTCTACTCCATGAAGTGCTTTGAGATGTCTCAATGTTGTGCTAAGGCGCTATATCAAAGGCATGGATTATTATATTATTATAACAAAATTGCATTTATAGAGCGCCTTGCAGGTCGAGAGGATGACCCAAGGCAAATACTTATATTGAAGGACCATGAAAATATTTTTTTATTTGATTTGATATGGTACCTTTCAAATCAGAAGGACGTCTCAAAATGCTTCTTGGCATAGACTGTAAAGTGTAGTGATTGTGTATTTTGTAGACAATACTGGGATCTTCTGAAAGGCTTCATGTTGAATTTATTCTGCTAGGTCCAAGATACAGACCTTGAAGCATTTTATTTTTCACATTATACTCATGTAGAAATCTCAGTTACCAAAGAAAGTCAACAACAACTTGCATTTATATAACACCCTTCACGCGGGGTGGTGTGCCCGAGCGCTTAAGTCGTATTTATATGTAAATTGTGTTAAACCAAATACTCAAGTCAACTTTTTGCACCTATCTCCTAGTGTCTACCCAGCTAAAATCAATTAAATATCTCACAGACTGCAGATCTAATCTGGAACCTCAAGTGCACATAGCTCAGCTACTCACTGCATCGATTCACTGAACTGTCAGGGGAACTATTAGATTTTTTAAAAATAATCTTCCTTCAACACTTCAGTTTTTTTAAGATATCACTTTTTCACCATTCCCTTCTATTAATCTCTGCACAATTAATAATAATAATAATCCTTGCATTTGATATAGCGCCTTTCACGTCGGGAGGACATCCCAAAGCGCTTCACAGAACACACTGTAAAGTGAATTGACTGTATATTTGTGGGCGAATGCGGCAGCCAATTGCGCACAGCAATGTCCCACAAACAGTCGTAGATTGAAAATGACCAATTTATTATTGTTTTTTGTTTTGGAGGGATTATTATTAGGCGTGTGGAGTAAGGAAACTTGCCCAAGGTTTCGCCCTGTCTGGAATTGAACTCAGGTCTCTCACTTGCAAAGCGAGTGCTCTAACCACTGAGCTACAGGATGGAGCTCTGAGACACATCGTCACCCAGGCCACCTAGAGAAATATTCTTGAAAATACAGAATAACAATTTCAGGCGTTAACCATTCTCAAAAGATTTTTCAGGCATATCTATCTCATCATCTGATAACCCTAAATCCTTTTCATTCAACAAAGGGAAGGAATGTGTGTCTGAGCTATGGGCAAAAGAATGGTGGCAATGCTGTCACACAATTCATCCTGAGCTGTGCTGCTCACCAAGAAACTCATGTGAGCTATCCATCAGTCTGGAATGCACTGCCTGATAACTGGTGAAGACAGATTCAATAACAACTTTCAAAGGGAATTGAATAGGTACTTGAAAAGGAAACAAATTGCAGGGTTATGGGTAAAGAGCGGGGGAGTGGGACTGATTGGGTAGCTCTTCCAAAGAGCCAGCACAGGCACAAAGGCTTATCAGTAGGACATGGGGGGGTGGACCAGTCACTGGGAGCAGGGATTCTTCCCATTCAGCTCCTGTTAAGCCAGCAAGCCAAAGCCCCAATAGTTAGGGTGTCCTGACTGAATAAGCAGTGAGAATCTATCCAGACAGTGATCTTTACTGGCAAGCTGTGTGATTTTAGCTGGTTAGATAAAATGTATTCCCTGGTGTTGCCAAGCCTTGACTCTTGCCCCCTGCTCTAAAACTCTCCAGAAATAGATAAGCAGGATATGTCCCTCCAGAGTGAGAGAGCACAAAATCTATTTCAAGACGCAGTAAAATTTCCATTGTAGGTGTTATACATACGTGGAACTCTCAGTCTGGTTTGAATACTCTGAAGCATGTTGCTAGGTTTCCGCATGTGTCAGACACCTGGCTGACTAAAAGCAAAACATTCCAGGAACTCATTTAGTTCCTTTTTGAAACTCTTCTTAACTCCTTGAACCACCACCTGTGATAGTTGTTTGATGCCACATCTCTTTCAACAACAACAACAACTTGCATTTATATATTGTCCTTCACACCGGATAAAGTGCTTTCTACTATCAACGTTTTGCTAAACAAAATTCTACTTCATTTTCCATGGGGGGGGTTTGCTTATTTTGGAGCAATAACCCTTGGCTCTTGAATTTCAAACGCAGCAGAATAATACATCCGTTTCTATATATTCTAAACATTTCATAATTTCAAACTACTCTTAACAAGTCCTCATCCCTCTTTTCAGCGGAGAAAAGACCGATAGTTTGCCAAACTTTCTTCACAGCTCTGTACTATGAATTTTGGAATGCATTTAGTAATTTAAGTATCAGCCTGTCTCAGTTGGTAGCATTCTCACCTATGAATCAGAAGGTTGTTTGTTCAAGCCCCATGTTGGGATTCTGAGCTTCCAGACTCTAGGCTGACACTCCAATGCTGTGCTGGGTGAGGACTGCATTCCCAGAGGTGCTGACCTTCAGATGAGATGTTAAATCCATATCCCAGCTGCCTGTTCAGGTGGATTTCATGGAACTCCTCGAAAAGGGGGTTGGGGGGTGCTTCACCCTGACCAACAATCCCTCAGATAAAGTTGGTCATTCACTTCATTGCTGCTTTTGGACATTGCTGGGCAAATTGGCTGCCATGTTTGCCTACATTCACTACACCTTGCAGTAAAATGTGGAATCAAGAGAAGTGGAGGGTAGGTGGGCATGTGTTCGAAAGCACGATCAAAGAGGAAAGTCTTGAGATGGGCCTTGAAGGGGCCAAGGGAGGTACGAGATGGAAGGGCTCTGGGATGGAGTTCTAGAGGGTGGGGGAAAAAATGCTGAAGACCTGACCACCAACGGTAAAACGGGAAAGGTGGGAGATATGAAGCAGGCAGTGCCTGCCAAGCTCAACTCATTAAAGTAACCCTAGAGTTACTACAGCACTCCTGTGGTCTCACTAATGCCAGATGCAATTTTGAAAATTGGCTCATTTGATCTTGAAATAATCTTCCTTGGGAAAAAAATGTTTATTCTCATTACATGATGCCCATTTAATAGTGGTCAAAAAGGATTAACAGAGGTCCAGCTGACAATGTAATTAAGTTTGAACTTTCTTTTAGCAGATGGCTTCCTTGTCTGCTAATAAAACTACTGACAGCATTATTAGTGATAGAAGTGATCTTAATTAGAAAAGGAATAAAAATTGGTTGCCATAGAAATAAAAAGGTCTGCTACAATGCTCTGCTCTGTTTTTTCTAAGTGATATATATAGAGCCAGGAAATGCAATTTTATTCTATGAATGTTTTAAAATTAATCAGCTAAATTGCTTGGTGCTTTTAAATGGTGCTGTGTCTATTCTAAAGTTGCAAGCACTATACGATAAAGCTACATCTGCAATTCTGAGTTATTTACTGCAACCTCTGTGTATAATTATCGAAAATCAGCACACTATCTGCCTGATCTCCAAATATTTAATGGCCACGCTTTGATGATTGTTTGGCAGAAAAGTGTGCGAGTGTCACATTAGAAATTTACTGAGATGCATAAGTGCATCTTGTGACACAGTTGAGTGAGTGCTGTTCAACGTACATGACCCCCTCATCAAATATTAGCATCACTTCTTCAGGCTCTTTTATTTAACAGGCAATCGTGTTTATTATGTGTGTTCCATTCTGAAACCTATTGTAAACTTTGAACCACAGATTCATGTCATTGAATTCCAGAAACCATATAAAAAGAGATGTGTTATAAAAGAGGCTTTTATGACTGTGATTATACCATAAATGAGGGCCTTAAACAACGTGTTAAAGTAGCCCTGGAGTTGTACCATAATTCACCCAATAATTGCTTAACTGTGAGCTTGCATTAGGTGTCAGTTTGGCTCAGTTGGTAACACTTTCGCCTCTGAGCACTACATCGGAACTTTGAACTTACACAGTACGTAGAGGCTGCCACTCCATTGCAGTGCTTGGAGAGTGTTACATTGTCAAAGTCTTTCATGTTACTGTGCTCAAATTGCCTGCCTTGTTTGCCTACAAAATACACAGCCACTGCACTCTACTGTAAATCCTGTGAAACATTTTGAGACATCCTTCTGATGTGAAAGGCTCATTACTAAATGCAAGAATTATTATTCTATTATTTTTTCCAGGCCACTATGCTACGGGACATTCACATGAAGCTCCCAGTCTCTGTCAAGGCCAATTAGAGAAAGGACTTCTTCAAACTCCCATGGACGTGTATAACGCGATGAGTCCACTTGTCAGATAGAGTTCCATATATGTGCGCGACCTATAACTGGAAATTTCCCTGTAGATGAAAATGGAATGGAATGCATACACTCTCCTTTGTAATGTCAGTATAGTGTTGTTCAACGCCTTAGGATGTCCTCCTGACGTGAAAGGCGCGATGCAAATGTAATTATTTGTTGTTGATCCACACGTACAAACTGGGCTATTTAAACACAAAAGCAAAAGCTTTGCAACGTGCCAGCACCTTCAGTTGAATGTCACTCCTTGTTTACACGCAGTAAAAGGCTAAACCAGCAGGGGAATAATAGTATCATGTACAAGTCTTTATCACTTCTATTGTGTACGTCACAATCTGTTCACAAGATTATACAATTGGTTTGGACGAAGAAGGTCCTTTGGCCTATCCAATCACATCCCTCCAGAGCACCCACCCTACTGTCCCCCCATCACTGCATCAAGCTGCTTTTTAAATGAGTCCGGTTCTGGCCTTTACTCCCTTTCCAGACAACCTTTTCCAGTCATTAATTGCCCTCTGGTTAAAGAAAATCTTCCTGGTGTCTGTCCTGAAATTGCCCTTTACAACTCTAAAGTTATGCCCTCCTGCTCTACTGTCTTGATACATCATTAAAGTATTCATCTGAGTTTACTTTTTCAGTCCCATTTAGAACTTCATAAACCTTTATGAGATCCAATCCGAATTTTCTTCTCTCAAGAATGAAGAACCCGAGTTTGTCTAATTGTTGCTCATAGCTCGTTCCTCTAACACTGGGGATCATCCTCGTTGCCCTCCTCTGCAATGCCTCTAGGGCTTTGGCAGCCCATTATGTTACTGTATGCAGTATGCAAAGTGCTGTCTGCGCAGAGCACTGAACAGACAGAGTAGGATGTCAGGGGTCTAAAGTCAACTGATTTAGTAATATAGCCCAGTATCCTGTTTGCCTTGTTTATTGCTGCCTCACATTGTTTTGACATAGTGAGTGAAGAATCAACTATCACCCCTAGATCTCTTTCAGCTTCCCCCTTGGCAAATTCAATCCCACCCATAGAGTACTTGTGTTTCCTATTCAAGTATCCTATACTTAGTACCTTGCATTTATCAGTATTAAACTTCAGTTGCCAGTTATCAGCCCATGTGCATATCCTATTAAGCTCTCCTTATTATAATAATAATCTTTGCATTTGATATAGCGCCTTATCACATCATTGAGATGTCTCAAAATGCTTCACAGAATATACTGTAAAGTGGATTGAATGTATATTTTGTAGGACCTTTGATGCCTCCTCTGGTCTCGCAATTCCCCCCCAACTTGGTGTCATCCGCAAATGTAATTACCTTACACTGGGTCTGCGAATCCAGGTCATTAATATATACAGACTCTGAGGTATCCCACTTAGTAACTCTCCCTATTTTGACCTAACTCTCCTGACAAACGCCCTCTGCTTCCTTCCCTTCAGTTCTTATATTTCCTTAATACAAGCTGCGAAATAGAAGGAATAAAGACAGGAATATAGCATATGTAGCTATAAAATTGCTTCACATAATTGGTCTGGAAAAGTGGACTCAAATCCATTACACTCCAACAGTGTCTACGCATAATGGCCACCAGCAGTGATTTGCTCAGTATTTAAACATAAACTGTTCTCATGTTTCATGGCTTAGTTATTGCTTGATTATTTCTTTGAATTTTTTTGTCATTTGCGTCAGAGCAAAGCGTTCTTTTCATAGCCTATAATAGTTTGTACATTCTGGCAATAACAGGCTAACTGGAGTAACAGCGTGAAATGTAACATAAATGTAACATCCAAGTACAACTCCTGAGTGAGTTCACGCACCTGAGCCTTACATTGTGGCACTAATGGTTTTATAAATGCAAACAAGCTCCATAAATAGGCTACAAACATAAGATTTTTCTTTGAAAAAACCACCTCCTACTCATGAACTCACTCTAGTACACCAGCCACCTCCACTCACTCAAGGGTCAGATGCTTGCAGTCGAACGCACTTGGCTCAAATCTGATTTAAGGGTCCACCGGCAGATCTGGCTGGACCACATAAAAACATATCGCTCCGCCCTCGCCTCCGCTAAATCATCCTTCTATTCCAAGGTAATCTTGGAGGCTAAGGACAACCCCAGGCTCCTCTTCTCCACTACCAACCAGCTCCTCTGTCCATGCTGTCACGACTCGCCCGTCCTCTCCTCCAACTGCGAGGAGATGTTGGATTTCCTCGAGAAAAATCAAGGGGATATGTTAGGCTGCCTCCACCCTCCCAACCGCTACCCACCTCCCCATCTCTCCCTCACACTTCAGCTCCCACCCATCCCTCCCTCACACCTTCGAAAAACAACAACAACTTACACTCATATAGTGCCTCCTCGCAGGGTAGCATCTCAGAGCATTTAACAGTGGCAGAACCTGACTCCAAGCCGGGGGTGGGGGCAGGTGGGGAGGTGACCGTAAGCATTGGTCGAAAAGGAAGGCTTTCAGGCAGGAAGAAGGGGTGGGATGGAGGGAGAGTGTTACACAGTTTCGGGGCGTAGTGGCTGAAAGCGTGACGTCTAATGGTGGAGCGGAGGACGGGAGGAAAAAGCAGGAGGCTGATGCCTGTTGAGCAGAGGAGCGGGTGGTGGATTGGGGAGGTTAGAGAGGTAGGGAGGTGTCGGGGAGTGAATCGATTTCATCACAAGTGTGAGGGTCTTGAAGTCGATTTGTTCGGTGATAGGGAGCCAGTGGAGCCAGAACTGGTGAGATGGGGGTACCGACTGCTTGTGGCACAGTGTTCCACATTCCATCCACCCTCCGTGTAATTTTACTTTCTAACTTCTCCTGTACTTATTTTTAATTGCAGTCAGAGTAAACAAAGATTTTTTTTAATTCTCATATTCGTAGGTTGTCACAAGCCTAATGACCTTTAAAGTAATTTTCCAGTTGTCAGCAATAATGAGAAAATCTACTGACAAGGTTATTGAAACTGCAGCAGTGTTAAGACTGGTTTTGATTGTAAAGGGAGGCGGTTATTATAAAAAGATGAGATGGCTTACTGATGTGAATTTTTTATAGAACAAAAATGAATAAATCCAAAGAATAATAAGAATAATAATCCTTGCATCTAAAAATGCCTTATAATTACCTATAAAATACACAGACCCACTGCTTTATAGATTTTCATGTGAAGCGTTTTGAGATATCTTGACAACGTGATAAGGCACTATGTCAATTGCAAGGATTATTATCATATTGTAAAGTGTAGTGACTGCGTATGTCTGTCTGTCCATCCGCCAAGAAATCAATAACTGATTGACACAGAGACATGATTTATACCTCATCGGAAAGGTCTTGCATGGGGAAGTACCATGGGCATATTATTGTGGTGGTATCTCCTATCATTGATGAGCTATGACTTAAACAAGCACATCATACATGTATGGCAGTTTTGCTTAAGGTGTGCGCACAAGGTTTATGGCATGTAAAATGGTTTGTGAGTGGTATCACAGAAAACGCCAGCTCTAAAAATGAGCATATAAAAATTATGGAGTCAGTATCTACAATCATTTTGCTTACGGTGTACAACCTGTGTTTAGGGAATGTTAAATAGTTTGTGAGTGGTATCACTGAAATCCACATTCTATATTAGATCCTTTGGTTGCAAGCATAGTTGCAATGCAATGGGTGCACCTAATTTTATATATAATGCTAATTGTGCTCCCACAGTTCTCCCCTGAAACAAAGATAAAAGAAAGTTTGATTCCTGTTCTTTCTGCTAACTCTAGGCACCGTAGAAAATCAAAGTTAGGAGTCTGATCAACTTGTAATTCTTTCATCTGGTGACAAGCCTGAATATGAACCTATTCTGATCTGCAATTTTTGCGAAAGCAGAACCGATAGTCATAATCTGGATGCATTTGGAGGTTGTTACCTTAATAATTATTTGAATTGCGATATGTCTGAATTGTACTTTGCTTCCTTACATTTCCATTATTGCCAAATGATATCAATAATTAATCTCACTTACACGGTTGTGAGAAAGTAATGATATATGCAGTGAGGTTTCGGTTGAGCTAAGCTCTGTTCTCCCTTTCCATGCTATTATGTAACTGCTGATGAAAGAGTCTTTATTTTTCTAGCAGAAGCATGTTAATCATTGATAGAAGAATGACAAAAGGAAACAGGGAAACAACTAGCTGTGGGGTTTCTGTGAAAGCCAGCTTGCTTTGTTCATTAGAGAGCTCTGGCTTGAGATCTGAAAGTGAAAGGTTACAGAAAATCAGCGAGAGAGAGACGGTAACACGAGCAAATGAGATAAAAACACCTGTCAAACACTGCTGTGAGAAAAACAAAGAGGTTTTCAGGGGCTATACATTAGACTTCTTCTCAGCAAAAATTGCAGTGACCTCCACATGCAGGGCAAGGTGGGGTAGAGAGCAAGATAATTCAAATGCCAGCACAAAAAGTGCCAGACAGTCAGTATTGAATGGACTCTGATCCAAACCAGAAAAAAAACTCAATAACCTGCTCTCCACATGCTCTGAAAAGCTGATTTGACTTGTTTGATTTGAATGATGTGAAATACTGAAGCAAGATAATTATGAGAATGGAGACAAGCCCAGAAGGCACTTCGCATGCACCCTACATAAACAATTGTGGAGCAGCACCATCCCATCGCACATCAATCCACAAAGCAGACAACAAAATCACCGGTAACCCCACTGAAATCTGCAGAGTTTCCTGATCACCTTCACTCTGTATTCTGCCAGACCACTGCAAGACACAAGGCATTACTTTTCTGACCCACTGCTCCCCTAGCTTCTCTGAGAGGAATCCTAAGTGTGGACAAATGGTGTCTGTCACAAATTCTAGGGTCCATTAATTCTACGAAGTCTTACTCTTGAACTGATCCTTCTTGTTGAGGATATTCTCTATCATATACTGGAGATAAGCTCTCCACCAGAATACTTTATATGGTTTAAATCACTGTAATACATGAAAAAGACAAAGACCCTAGTGTTTACCTCGTCTAAAATATTTTTTTGCTTAAGGTGTCCTAATGGAGAATTCACCTCGACCCAATGTCTGTTGACTCAGTAACAAGTGAAAACAGACCATTAACTTTATTAAATCCTTTCATAATCTTAAACACCTCTATCAGATCCCCTCTCAAATGTCTCACCTCTAGAGAGAAACGCTCTAACCTGTCCTATCTTTCTTGATAATAATCCTAATAATAATCCTTACATTTGATGTAGCACTTTTTCACATTGTCGATGTCTGAAAGCACTTCACATGATATACTGTATAGTGGATTGACTGTATATTTGTGGGCAAAAACACTGCAGCCAGTTTGCATACAGCTATGTCTCACAAATAGCCATGATGTGAGTGGCCAATTTTATTTGGGGGATTGTTGACCCAGACACCAGGAGAAACCCCCTTCTCTTTTGAAATAGTGCCATGGGATCTTTAACATGCACTTTAACAGTCAGATGACGTCTCTGTTTAATGGCTCATCTGAACAATGTCACACTACCCAGGCACTGCATTGAAGTGTCATCTTAGACTGTGTGATTCTAAGGCCTGATAAGGGGCTTGAACCCACAACCTTCTGGCTCAGAAGCAAGAGTGCTGCCATTGACACAGACTGACACACAAGCTATATTCACTCAATCGTGGTAACATCCTTGTAAATCTACACTATACTGTCTCCAGGGATATCCTGTAACATCCTTCCTGTAATAAGACTTGTGGTCCACTGAGGTCCCATCCTCTTGCTGTGAGACATCAGGGCATGGATGTATGCCAATGTCAGCAGCTGAATGTCTAAAAGACTGAAGCCATACTCCTTGGCTCTTTTCAACACCATCTCACTTGCAGCTCCAAGCTCCTTAACCTCCCAGGCCTATCCATCAGACTTACTGAACCTTCGTACAATCTCAGGTTCAATCCTCAGCTGTCCTTCCTACCCTAGATCCAGTCCCTCACCAAGACTGCTTTCCTCCACCTTCTCCACATTGGCCGCCACTGACCATAACTCACACCTAATGCAGCAGTGGTACTTTTAGTCACTACGCCCCAAAACTCTGGAACTCTCTGCCTCAATCTCTCCGTGGTGTCGCCTTGTCATCACACCTGGCCTTGACATTTCCGACTTGTCTATCACGGATAGAGCCATCTCGGACCACTTCCTCATCTCCTCCCCCATCCCCCTCCCCTCTTCCAAGCCCTGCACCATTGTTTTCTGTCCCTGGAAAAAGCTTCCCCCTGAGTCCCTCTCTTCATTGGACCTCCTTTCCATCTGGCCCTCCACCCACAGCGATCCTGATGCAGCCGTCAAGCTGCTGAATGGCCATCTCTCCACAAGTTTCAATTCCCGGCTCCCCTGAAATCCAGGGTTGTTTCCAAACCACCCGCTCCCCCCAGGACAACAGTCATCTCCGCTCACTCAAAACACAAACCCAGAGGCTCGAGCGCAGGTGGCAGAAATCCGGCTTCACAATTCACCACCAGCTGTGCTCGAGCACCTCCGCACCTACCGCCAATCCCTTTCACAGGCCAAAACTGACTTTTACTCCAGAGTCATCCTGGAGGCAAACAACAATCCAAAGACGCTGTTTTCCACAGTCCATCACCTCCTCCGTGCAGACCCTCAAGCCCCCTCTATCCTCATGTCAAACGCCAAGTGCGAAGGACTTCTTTGCCTCAAAAATTGAAAACATCCGCTTGGCTGCATCATCCTCCCACCCCCATGTCCACTTCCACGCCACCCATACCATCCACACTGCCTTTTCCCTCCGCCATAGCTCCTGTCACTACCCACTCCTTACACTCATTTCTCCCAAGAGAGCTAGCGGACATTTTGGAGGGAAATGTGGATAGGTTTGCTGATGGGGGGCGGTGATGGGGAGAGTGGCATAGAGAGTATTTGGGGTCATAGGGGAGAAGTGACCATGGAGTTTGAGGAGCAGGGAGAGTTGGAGAGGGTATAGATGAGGGAGGGGGAAGGGGTGTCTGCCTTTCGGAAGCGGTTGTTTGGAGAGAGTGAGCGATGGAACAGTTGGGGTGACCTCTCTGGGATAACCAATGCCGGGAACCACGATGGCCTTGATGGAGGATGCCCAGGCTGGAGCAGAGGGAGGTAATAGTGGGGTCCAGGAGAGAGAGAAGATGGGGAAGCTGGTGGGAGAGAAGGACAGAGTGACAGTAGCGAAGTGTGGGGGGTGGGAGCAGAAACCATTTCAGGGCAGCAGCCAAAACATGCACGCAGAGACCGGGAGCGAGCGATCAACAGGGCAGCATCAGCCCACGGGCTATGGGAGACAGCGCAGGGGAGGTGGGAGAGGGGGTAATGGCGGTTATGGCTTAGGTGGCAGAGACCGGGAGGAAAGGGTGGACAAGGTAGCAGAAGGATGGTAAAATAACGGTTATAGTGCAACAGTTTTATGAAATTCCAACTTTCAAAACTCATTCATAGCTGCTGACAACATAATTACACCGAGGGTTAATAACAGAGCCACGATTTTATGTTGTAACCCATACAATATTGTCTACATATGTCTTAGAATTTTCAGAACTGTCAGAATATCTCAAACTTTTGAATCATAAATGAGTGGTTGTCAGAAACCGGGGAGGGGAGGGGTTGGGGGGGCAATCACTGCGCTGTACGACTGCCATCTATTTGATTGCTTGCAATCCGGAAAAGAGTCATCCTAAAGAGTTTAGCATGATGACATAACTGTTCAGCTTTTCTGTTCATAGAATTGAGCTGTGATTCGTATCTTAGTATAGGTGGTCTCACATGAAAAATGCCTGAGTTTTTCACCACACACTCACGGGACAACATGCAGGGCCTTTAACCGCTTCATTGATAGCATCAAAGAAATCTCATGATTAACTATAACAATAATTTACATGCCTTTCACATCGGGAGGATATCTCAAGTTTTTGTGCCCAGTGCATTTTGTTCCTTGGTTTATTAACCTTGCAATTATGTCCCAACTGTATGACATCTCAAAATTGCTAGCAAAGCAATGTCCATAACATTTAAAGATAAAGTATAGCTCTATTTGCTGGTCTGCTCCATGCCCTCAGCCACCATCTGCCTCATCATCTCCATCTTAGAGTTCCTCTGATTTGCTCCCTTCCTCATCTTTTTCAAGGTCTACCTCAAGACATACCTCTTTGATTGCACTTTTGGTCATTGTTCCTCCACCCTCAACTCGGCTGCCAATGCAGCATCGATAAGTGCTTTGAGATGTCCTCCCAATGTGGTAGGTACCATATAAATGTAAATTGCATTGTACAGCTGAAATGCCAAGAGAAAGTAAAACAGCAGCATTGATGCATAATTCATTAAAGCATGTTCTGTAACATCAGTTAGTGTGTGAGGATACTTGTGAGTTTCACAGAGGCATTTTAGGAATGCTGCCTACACACCACTTGGATTGCAGCCTCACTAACCAAATACCTTGGCAATTAACTCTGTACTAGCACACTGGAGTGCTGAAATATGATAAGCAGACAGCCTTTTGCTGAAGACCTATCTTCCACAGAATCAAGTTACGTGGATTGGGCCCAGAGGAATTACAAAGAAGAAATCTGTCACACTGTAATGGCTGCTGCTAAAGGTATCACTGACTGAAGTTTCATTTACTTGTAATACTTGTAATCATTTACTTGTAAATGAAATGAGTTTAAGAAAATCAATCAAGGAATGGAACAGCCCCAGAGTAGATCCAACTGTACAAGAAAAAGAGCCCACTTGGTAAGAAAATGGCAAAGAAAAATGATTTTGTTCCTGAGAAAGTAAAATTATTGCTTTTTCCTTAGACTTTTATGAACATGGAAACATTTATTTTATTTGGCTGCAGCACTTAAGCCTTTGAAGAATCCTGATCTCACAGCAGAACAATTTTTTTCACATCACTTTCCAAAAACATTTCTCATATCAAAAGGTTTCATTAGATGTAAGCAAATTGAGTTTTTTTTTCTCTATCTGGCCCACTTATTACATCAATCAGATTGCTGGGAGCTCAGTTTTCACAAGTGTTCTGCCTCATATTTCAGGAGATTGCATCCCTTGCTTGGCCTCTCTTCCATTATTTCTTCAAATCTTCTCCTAACTGAAAAGGGAATGAAACTCCTTGACCCTCATTTCCCACACACTCCCTATTTCAACTGTGCTGAATTGAAACCAGGAGCTAATCACACAGAGAAGCTAAGAATGTCAGTGAACCAGTCACTTCATATTGCTCTTCAGTGCTTCATAGCAGACAGCTATACAGTAGCAGTAGTGAAGGCTTGGGAGGGATCACTGTGATGGTACATGATGCAGCAAAGGCAGCAAAGCGCAACTTAGGGAAAAAAGTAAATGCCAAAAATAAAGTGGGAACAAACAATTACAGGTATCTTATTCAACTGAATGGTGGTTAGTGCCTCAGAGCTAGCATCTAGTGTTCCAACAAAGAGCGCTATATAACTACAAATTGTTGGATGTGCCATCCGTCAGGTGAGATAAGGGTATAAGATTTGCAGTAAAAACAAGGACCCATCAGTTTGGGTAGATGTTAAAGATCCCATGGTGCTATTTGAAAAAAGAAAAGAGTTTGTCCTGACTGGGAGCCAGTTGAGCTCCAAGGAGACCCCACTCACCTTCCAAACAGTTGATGCTGCAATGAGGTTATGGGTGATAATGTGGGTATTCTGGAAAGAGGAGATCAAATGAGTGGAATGACCTTCTTTATGGAACGAGAACCTTATGGAGCCATATAAGTACAATAAGAGCACTCACTTATATACGGTGTACTCTTAATATCAGAGTCTAAACAAACACTAACAGTGCGATTGATTTTTGGCCACTGATCAAAGCATCCACAATGTGAAAGACTTTGTTTTACAGGAATCCTCTAAAAGGCACAGAGATTTAAGAGATTGACACTCCAATCTCAGGTCACCTGGGCGCGCCAAGTCCTTTGATGATTTTGTGAGACACAGGAAACATTGGAAAAAAGCAATGTTTGTTACCAGTAGCTATATGGTGGTGACGTCTCTGGAGCAATTCTTAGACTCAGTTGGTATCCTTTTGACTGGCATTCCATTGGCTCTGGGGCTAAACGCACAATAATAATAATATTCCTTACATTTGTATAGTGCCTTTCTCGTCATAAGTACTCCATAGGATATACTGTCAAGTGCAGTGACTGTGCGGCTCAATCCCTCCCACTTGCACCGTCCTTATCTGTCTTCAGATCACACCTGAAGACCTTTCTCTTTGACTGTGCCTAAGGTCACCGTCCCTCTCTTCCTGGCTTGGCGTTAAGCTCCACCACTATTAAGTGCTCCATGACGCTATATGAAGAGCGCTATATCACTACTAGTTGTTGTTTTGCGGGCGAAATGCTGATGGCTGACAACGGCAACTTTAGATCTAACCATTTTTATGAGAGGACTGTGATGATCAACACCTACAGCCACACATTGACAGGGGTAGAATTTTCATCCTCCAGTTCCTAAATAATAATTTTGGTACAATTTGCTTTATTTTCTCAATAGAGTCAGAATGAACTCCCTCACTACCCTCCAGAAAAGCAAATTTCATTTTTTAAAACTTGCTTTAAAAAAATCTAATTCTTAATATAATTTCCTCCTCCACACTATCTTGCCTGGCTTACCTTCAAGAAGCATCTCTTGCTTTTAGTGCTTTGCCTGATGTGAGCATAACCCAGAAATCTGCATTTATTCCCAGTAAGGTCCGATTATTAAACTTTTGAATTGAGTTTTATGGGCTGCAGATGAGTTTCGTTATTTTAAATGATGTTTTTATTATGTATTTTAGTGGTTTAGGATTGCTATCACATTACTGATGCTATCCTGATGTTTGAGTAGCTTTACTGCTGAGATATTAGTGGGTTGTTTTCTGCATCAGTGCTTGAGCTGCAAATGTACAGAATTGGTCATCCCACAGAGATAGTCATTTTGGTAGATCTGATGGCAGTCAAATGTTTACTTCTTGGGTGGGTGAGGGCACAATTTTCCTCTTTCCTCGGGAAAAAATTGTGACATTTTGTATGAGATTCAAACATGATTAGTATGATTATGAAAGGCTGCACATTTACGCAGCCTTTCAGAATCTTATGATGTTTTTGTCTTTTTATTTCGTGCTGCTTCTAGCATCCGATTGCCACTTTGATCTAGTCATTCCATGTGAGCTTCATGCCTGTAGGAGGTATAGATTTTTACTTAGTGTTTTTTCTCCTCCAGTATTTTTTCCATCTATCGTTTTCATGGAGTCCTGTAGCTCAGTGGTTAGTGCACTCGCTTTGCAAGCGAGAGACCTGAGTTTAATTCCAGGCAAGACGAAACCTTGGGCAAGTTTCCTTACTCCACACGCCTAATAATAATCCCTCCAAAAACCAAAAACAATAATAAATTGGTCATTTTCAATCTATGACTGTTTGTGGGACATTGCTGTACGCAATTGGCTGCTGCGTTTGCCCACAAATATATATACAGTCAATTCACTTTACAGTGTCTTCTATGAAGTGCTTTGGGACGCCCTCCCGACGTGAAAAGCGCTATATTAAATGCAAGGATTATTAATATTATTATTGAACCTTTTAGCTTTGAAATCAGATTTGTTGAAATCTATTACATTCATTTTATATCTTCAGTCAGTCGATATTAATCAAACCTAATGATGTTAGAACTATTGGCAACCGAGTGTTCCTGGCTGTAAGTTTTCCACCAGCTCAGCTTGATACTGGATTAGTATTTCTTCCTTCCTACTGGCTGCTGTTACATGCCAAGGCAATCATATCACACATCAGCTGTGGAGCTGGTTCAGAGAAAATTTATTTGAAAATGGATTCAGTCCAATATTCTTTACGTGGTACAATTCACGGATTCATGAGAATGCTTGTTTTTGCACGCTTATAATGCATTTGATAAAGCACCTTATCATGTCATTGGGACATCTCAAAGCTCTTCACAGAATATACTGTGTATTTTGTGGGAAAAACACCGTAATCAATTGACACAGACAGTCATGGATTGAGTCTCCAATTTTTTTTTTAGGTATTATTTCCCCCGGAAAGCGATCCACAAATCGACTAACAAACGGGTTCCTACTTACTGCTAGGTAAACAGAGGCGTGTGAAGTAAGGAAACTTGCCTAAGGTTTCGCCCGCCAGGAATCGAACCCAGGTCCTCTCGCTTGCGAGGCGAGTACGCTAACCACTACTCTACAGGACTCCACTACACTTGTTCCCAAGTTGTGAATTATCATGTTATTTTCTGGCCATGAGCTATCCTGCTGTGTGCTGTCAGAGACAGAGGGACAAACTGTTTACCCTGCAAAATAGGGAGCTGTGTAAAGTTAGAGGGAGTACGAGGAAAGCAATGTTGGTGATCTCATGTTCTGGGGTTGGGTGGGGTGAGCCTATAAGCAAATGATTGGACAAGCTAAGCATCTTCAAACTTGAAACAAAATATCTCTGAGAGGGCAGGTGTACACGGTTCTACATTGAACTGAAAAAGTAAACTCAGAACAATCCTTTCAGACATATATATCAAGGCAACAAAATAGATGGAAAAAATGTTCATGGTCGTAAAGGAAACTTTGAAATCAGACACCAAGAGGTATTTATTTATATAAAAACTAATTAACAACTGGAACAGGTTACCAGGCAGGGTAGTTGAGGATGAACAATAGGGTGGATACTGTTGAAAGATGAGATCAAATGAACCAAAGAGTATTCTTCATCTGAACCAATCTTGTGATTTATATTAACAGTGCCAATAAAATGCACATGCCAGACTGACACCACATTAACATCATTAACTAACCTCTCCAAACATTCCTTCCCTGCCCCCCATCCCACATTTCAACTTAAATTTGAATTAATAACATTCAGAAAATTCCTCCCTTTCCCTAATGCATGTTTTATTTGGTCACATATGTCCCATGAGTATTTCCCTTCAGGCTGTATAGGAATTGTTAATCTCCACTTAGTGCCACAGAATTTTACCCAGTTGGACTTAGTTCTCCCATTAGCCAAAGCGAATCTCCTCACTGGATCATGACTGAATTTCAGGTGGGTTGGTTTGATAAACACGTACTTACGGTTATTGGAAGGAAAGAATCTCCATTTACACAACTCCTATTTCTTATTAAGGAATTTCAATCTCAGTGCATGAGGCCCTTCATACTGAGGTATAATTGAAAGAAAGAAAGAAAAAAAGCAAGCACGCTGCCATTTCATTCTTTCTACAAAACAACTTTCTACAGTATACTCTTCAAACCAAGTTTAGTCCAGGAAAACAAAGCAGGAAGAAAAAATTCAACATATTTGAAACGTGGACTCCGTTCAGTGCAAGTGTGTGCAGCTTTGATTCTTTAATCAAAGAATATATGATTAATTCTCATGACCATAATCATGAATCTGTACATGCTGCTGCACTAGTCGTTTAAAGAGAAATGCAAAAATAGATATGTTAAAGCAAGGAAAGGAGAAAATAAATACAGTTTTGCTAATGCAATGTGGGGGGGAATCAATTCCAATGACTGAATGGCAGATATTAGTATTTTAAGCAATTGCTGACTCATGCTGAACTAATTCAAACACAATTGTTAATGAAAACAATAGCCACGGGTCATTCTCCTGTATATTCATAGTGGGCTATCAGAAAGGCACCACAGAAAGCACAATATGATGAATGCATTATTCTTGTGTTATGTTCTAATCTCTTTGAGAGCCAGTCATCAGGGAAATCAAATCAGGGTTATGACGTCTTTAGACTCATCTTTTCATACAAAATTAACTTGAGTGTTACGGCAAATTGCATGGGCTGTAATGAAGAGGTTTCAAATGTAAAATACGAACATTACCCAAGTATGGTAGGAAGATCTTTCCTGATAAGTGCAAAAATTTATAAATATTATAGTGGTGCTCTGTGTCACTCCGGTATTTTCATAGATAGGAAATAGAAATATCACAGTCTGTCCAGTCCATTGAACGAGGCTGCCTGCTGGAACTTTCAAATGTTTCTGTGTTCTGGAACATAATTTGCCCCTAAAAATTGATTAAAGGCCAATAAGTGGAAGACCAGTGAATCAGACAATATAAATGTTATAATAATAATTATAATAATCCCTCCAAAACCAAAACCAATAATAAATTGGTCATTTTCAATCTACGACTGTTTGTGGGACAGCGCTGTGCGTAATTGGCTGCTGCGTTCGCCCACAAATATATATACAGTCAATTCACTTTACAGTGTGTTCTGTGAAGCGCTTTGGGACATCCTCCCGACGTGAAAAGCACTATATCAAATGCAAGGATTATTATTATTAAATAGTTTTAAGAACTTAATTAGATGTGATTCTGCAGAGAGAAAAGATTGATGGATTTGAGGAGAGGGGCAATACATGCAGATTGTGAACCAAAAGGGAACAAGCTTCATAACCTTCAATGCCTTTTCCTTTTCCGAAACATTTTCTATTGTTAACTGATGATAAAATTATGTTTAATTATGGCCTTCCATAATTAGAAGAGAAAAATTGGTCACTCAATCTAGTAGACTGTTTGTCGGACACTGCTTTGCGTAATTGGCTGCTGCATTTTGCCCACCAAATACACAGTCAATTCACTTTACAATATATTTTGTGAAGCGCTTTGAGACTCTCCACAACGTGATAAGGCGCTATATCAAATGCAAAGATATTTATGATTATAAGTGGAATATTGCCAGTTTTTTCAATGACCAAAATGCAGTCAATAGCAGCAAAATGTATTAGCAGCATAGAAGCTGGAGGAGGCTAGTCAGCCTGTGAAGTCTGATCTCCACTTTGTTAAATCATGTCAGATTTTTTAATTCCATTTCCATGCCTCTTCCCTAGTTCCAAAGTATCTATCTATCTTCCTTTTAAATGTTCCTGTTATTCGTTCACCCAAATGGTGAATTATTTCTTTGTTTGTCTTTGTTACATAAAGCTCCGCAGAGAGGTTACAGCTATCAGTGAACAATAACAGTTTGCTTTTATATAGCACTCTTCACATAGGTTAACATCTCACAGCAGAGTTGGACGCAGAGCAAGGATAATAAACCTGCAGATTAAGTTATTGTAGTGCACAGCTTCTTGCAAAGAGATTATTGCTTTTTACAATTAATATTGAAAACTAAAGCTGAAACATGACCTCAATATTCCTCAGCAACTAAAACTAATGGGCAAAACGAGAATATAAGATTTGACTCTAGATGATAGAAATAAGGTTCATGTGATTCTGAGTAATATAATTCTCTACATGTTATATAAAACTATGACATAAATGTGTGTCTTTTCCCAGTATTTCGCCCACAAAATGCCCAGTTAATCCATTGTACAATATATTCTTTGAGACAACAACGTGATAAGGCGCTACATTAATTGTAAGGATTTTTATTATATTTATATATTTTTATTTTATTATACTATATATTTTATTATACTGTATATTTTATTATACTCACAGTCATTTAAATTGAAACTGCAGATTTGTTTAAATTTAAATACATGCCTCTACCAACCATCACTTTCACGTTACAGTCTGGAACTGCTTGTAGCACACATTAAAGCATTTCTCAACTAATGCATGTCCATGCAAAGAGAGGGCTTGATCCCCTCAATAAGTAACCACAAGCTGACCTTAAATTAGTTCTACACTAATGGGCTGAACGAAATCCGTTACGTATTAGCTGTCGTTGAATGATACTTGTCTCTTAAAGGGAAAGACTTCTTTTCAGTAATTATGAATAAGAGGCAGAAAACACACTCACTTTTTAAAAATACACAGCAAAGCATGTTGATATGGTATAGTGTTATCCTTCTCAAAAAGCTTCACAACAACAACAAGAAGTGCTGAGCAAGGGAAAGGGGGGAGAGGAGGAGGCGGCCATTGGCAGAGTCGAAGAGGAAGACTTAGGCAGGATTTAAAGACAGATAGAGTGGGGGGGAGCAAGGTACAGGGGTAGTAGGATGGAGCATATAAATATTCAATGCAACAGGGACAGGAAAATGGATTGTTTAGTGATGATGTTAAATTGTAGAATACATAGGGGATTCTGTGGGTGAAGTGATGTGTTGATAAACATGGGTTGAGAGAAGTTGTCTTGAAGAGTGAATTGAATGTCATGCCTGGGTTTCCTACTGGTGGTCACTGTGAGGTATTGAGAGGCTTTGGAGGAAAGCTACAGGAAGTAAAGAGACCAAGAAGTGTCCTGTGTTTATGGAGGAGAAACTAAGTGACAATACAGAGAGAAATGGTGAACCACAGGCAGGAAAAAGAGCCTGAGAAAGAGAGAGGAAACAGGCAGCAAGCAATGCTAGAGCCAGGTGTGGGAGTGAAAATAATATGCAACATAGCTCCCACTGTGCAATAAGTGACTCAGACTACATCTCTGCTAAATGTTGGAGCCTGTCGCTCACCTGTCTGCGCTCACGCACTCCGTGGGGGGGGGACAGGCTCCAAATTACTTTCACAGGAAGGAATGTGGCAGAAGAGGCAGATGGAAGGTGAGGTAAGTATGAGATTGAATACCAAGGCATATCGAGGTTGGAAGTATCATTCTAGTACAGCTAAAATTGTAGCTTTGTGGATTATCTCCATCAGTGAGTGTACCATGTGAAGACAGATGATGGCATTTCTTTAGCTTGCCATTTCACGTCTCTCCTCGCATCAGGAAGATCTTACAATGCTGCGGGGGGAGGGTGGGGGAATCGACAGTAAACACTAGTTCTCTATAGGTAGCAGATACAGTACTGCTGTACATTCTAAGTCATCCACGCTGAAAAAGTCATCCATGCTGAAAAACTTGCATTTAAACAGCATCTCTTAAGCATGTCACACGGTAGCGTCTCAACAAGGACTTGTAAGGAAATATAGGATAGTAAACCTTCCAATCTTCTCCAGTAATTAGTTTACCTTTCCCCTTTATCATGTCCATCGATACCCTGAAGCATCCTCTGGGATTTCCCAAGTCTGTTGCCAACCTGTGCCTAAAACTTTCTAGCATTAACTGAGCAGGTTGCGTTCCTCCAGGGATAGTGTGCATTCCATTCCAGATTAAGGGAAATTTCTATGTGTAGGTGGAACTGCCATTTTGGTTTGGATACCCTTAAATGGATTGCATTTCTACCTCTGTCAGACACCCAGCTGATAAAACACCTCTTCTAGGATCCTCAAGGAAATGCAAGGTGAAATAAATCAGGCTTTAGTTAATATTTCTAGGAGCTCCATAAACATTGAAGCTACACCTGATGAATGGAGGATAGCAAACATTATCCTGCTTTTAAAATGAAGTAAAACGTGAGCCTGGAAATTATGGACCAATTAACTTAACATCCGTGATAGGCAAAATGCTTGAGGCTATTATACAGGATGCTATCAATCCTCATCTGAAGAGCACTGTTGCTATAAGGAGCAATCAACATGGATTTAGTAGCAATAGGTCAGGCCTCACAAATCTTCTGGGATTCTTTAAGGAAATTAATAAACCAGTTTTTCTAGTTGATATAATTTCCTTGGTTTTGAGAAGACATTTGATGAAGTTTCACAGATGAGACCTTTAAAAGGAGGTTAAGGATCATGGAATTATGGCAAATTAGCTGGTTAACTCGCTGATCAATAGGAAGCAGAAGATGGGCTGCAGGGGCTCAGCTATGATGAGGGATTGGGTATATTGGAGTTATTTTCCTCAGAGTAGAGGAGGTTAACGGGTGATTTGATTGAGGTATTAAAAATAATGAAAGGAATGAACAGGTTAGCTAGTGGACAACTCTTCCCTCTGGTACAGGCATCCATTACAAGGGGACACAGCTTTACAATCAGAACTAAAATAGTTAGTACTGTGTTCAGGAAGATTTTCTTCACACAAAATACGATGAAGCTGTAGAATGCTCTGCCCAGAATGCTGTAAAGGCGGAATCAACAGAGACATTTAAAAAAGACAGATATTTGGGTATGAGAAGTAATAAGAGATATGCCAAAAAGGTGGGACATTTGGTTTAAGTGCTAACAAGAATACTTTCTGGGGTAATAATCCCTCCAAAAAAAATGTGGTCACTCAATCCACAATTGTTTGTGAGACATTGCTGTATGCAAACATAATAATCTGTAAAAGATTATTATTTTATAGGATCTAGTAAACTGGTGGAGCAGGCTTGTTGGGCTGGATGTCCTTCTGTTCCTGTTTTCCTATGTTCCTATGATGATAAATGGAAAAAGCTTTGTCTGAGAGGCAGTTTCACAATTATCTTGTGTGTCTCCTATTATTCCTGTTATTCATAAATGAGTTAGAGGAGTACTAATCTTGCAGTGTTACAGCATTTGCTGGTGAGACCAAGTTATTAGGACAGTGAAATAATAAAATGACGATAATCCATATTCAAGAAAAACTAGACAAATCTTACTTCACCTTAAGATGCACAGTTACTCCACTTTGCAGTAAATCCTAGCACTTTGAGACATTTTTGACGATATGATTAGGCGTTATATCAAATGCAAGGATTATTATTGTCTTAAAAAGTATTTTAGCAATTTTCTAAATTTAGTCTTAAATTGCAAGATATGTAACCCAGTTATTAAAAAGAACCAGCTTTCAATACACTTCAGCTTTGCAAATGGGCTTTTTCAAAATAAATGTTCTTTTTATTTCATGGTGTCCAGAATTTGGCAAACTGTTGAATTCAGTATTCATTTTTGTTTTCCGTCATTCTCTTAAGCCCTCTCAGAAAATGGGCTTCTAAATGTGCACCGTATTTAAGATTTTACCAAATTCTGGATCCTCTCAAATGCTGAATAATCATTAAGCCAGGTAGAATTTCTTCCCAATTGATGTTTTTTTTGCTTAATATTTGCAGGTGCCAAAGGTCTATTTTCACATCTTCTATTGGTGAATGAGCAGTAATCCTGTTCCAATATAGCTGAGTGGATAAAAAATACAATATTCCAATCAACCAAATGTTAATTTGCTGCTAGCAGTCTATTAAACCTTCCAATAGGAAGTTAAATTAAGAAATTATGCAAATTCCACTTCCTTTAACAACCAGAAATGAGTCACTTGACCTTTGCAAATGAATGTCTCTTGAGGGGAGATGAGAGTTTGTCGTCTCAAACAGTGGAATTTGACAATTGCAAGTGAGAGAAGCATACTGCTTCTGAATAATAAAACCTGAATTCTTGTGAAATCATTCATTAAAACAAAAGGAGCATTAACACGACAGATGCCAGATAAACCGGAACTGCAGGGACAGTTTAAAATACCTTAAAAATAATTGGAAAACAAAGGTAGTCCACAATAAAAATCTGTCAATTCCTTCCCTCCACCCCCACCCCTTGACCTGGTGTTCAAAGCCACTGCCTGTGTTGCATAGCTTGAGAGTAAGAAGAAACATCCATCAGGAGTAAGTTATCAGTGAAAAATTAGGATATCTCCTAAAGACAAGGGCAATTCTTTAAAAAAAATGATAGATGTAGGAGCAATAGAGTGGGAAGAGAATTGAGGGAGGCAGGAAGCAATGAAATTGATTTGATAGTTGTATAGTACAATAAAATTTATATGGACATTAAGCATTCCTTTATAGTTCTGTAACTGATATCATGTCTTCTCTTGGGTATTATTTCCAGGTTTGTGGCAGGAAAAAAAACGTTAATTAGATAGTAATGCATGATGTTGGCGAATGTGGTTACAATATTCAAATATTACAATATTCACGTTTATCCTGCTCTACAGTAACATCTAATGTCAAGTGACTCAAAGTCTGTAATGTACAATTAGTATAATTAGGTTAGTTTGAGTGAGCGAGGAAATGAGGCATAAAGGATTGAGAATATAGTGTAATGATAGAAAGTAAAAATCTGAGAAAAGAGATAGAAACAGAAGAGGAATATCCAAATAACAATACTAATCCTGGCATTTTTTGAAGCGCATTATCATGTTGAACTGTCTCAAAGCGCTTCACCAACATTTTTGTTATGTAGCGACTGTGAATTCATAGGCAAATATAAATGTGAATCTGTATTTTTATATGATAGCCCAGCACATAACTGGACTCAGATATACATAGTTGGAAAGTTATTGTTGTAGATCAGGGTTTAGATCTACAAGTAATACCACCTCGGTTCTTGACTGGCATAGAGTCCCTGATTTTTAACAGTCTCTGATTTTTTGATTATCTCTCACTTTAACTGTCATTGTACCCTGAAATACCTTCTTTATATCTTGGGGCTTCCTGCCCTATCACTGGACCTTGAGTAATTCAAAGGTAGTGAAACATTGATAACAGAGTCTATAGTTTTTTAATGCAGTTTAACAGAGTTCTTTGAAAGTCTCCAAACTTTCTTCCATCTCGTAGAGGAGGTTTGCTTTTCTTTTCTGCATTTCTCTTTCGTTCAAATCAAAATTAATCTCCATTTAAATGGAATCTGATGTAAATCTGCTTCTAAGTCTGTTTCAGATTAGTCTATCTGCCTATCTGTCTCAATCTGCCTTTCTCCCTCCGTTAATGTTTCTATTGTACTTTTCCCTTTTTGGTATCTGGATACTCACTTTATGAGTGGAAGTGGGCTGAAATGGTCAGAGCAAAATTCCAATCAGATACCACTCTTTTTGATCGACAGCTGTTTGTTCAGTGTTTTTCACTCTCTGAGATGTATGGCCAACCTGTCTTTCAGTAGGTAAACATCTTTGACTGGGAAATTGGAATTATAAGGTCCTAATCTTACTTTTCCTTTTACTTATGTCTTCAGTGAACATCTCCTCAGTCTGATAGCAACGAATGGTCATTAATTCTTTGTGCAATGTTGGCACAAGTGACAATACTTTTCGCCCACAAAACATACAGGCAATTCACTTTACACTATATTCTGTTAAGCGTTTTGAGACGTCTCAAAGACGTGATAAGGCGCCATATGAAATGCAAGGATTATTATTATTAATATTGATCTAATATGAATGCCTCTGTTTGGTATTAGGGTCATTTGTTTTTCTGTACCCCTGTCTGGTCAGTGCAGCAACTGGCCTCTCTCAAACCTTCACCTGGTTACAGGAAAAGTGGAGTCTCATAGCATAGTGGTTAGTGTGCTTGACTTGCAAGCGAGAGGACCCAGGTTTGATTCCTGGACAGGGCAAAACGTTAGGTTTGGGAACGTGGCAGTGAAAGGCGCTATAAAAAATGTAATTTGTGTTTTTTGTTAGGCAAGTTTCCTTACTTCACACACCCCTGTTTATCTAACAGTGAGTATTCGATTGTTAGTCGATTGGCGGATTGCTTTCTGGGGCTAATAATCCTTAAAAAAAACAATTGGTCACTCCATCCACGACTGTTTGTGGGACACTGCTGTGCACAATTGGCTGCCGTGTTTCACCCACAAAATACACAGTCAATCCACTTTACAATATAATCTGTGAAGTGCTTTGAGACGTCTCAAGAACGTGATAAGGTGCTATATCAAATGCAAGAATTATTATTATATCAGCGAGCAAGGCAAAAAATTGCTTTCTACAAACTCATCCTATGTATTCCAGTATTGATGAAGGATCACACGCAAAAGGTTCACCTAATTTGCTTCTTCAGACCGGATCAAACAGCTGTGCATTCCTAGAATTTTCTACTTTGATGTGTCTGTATTACGTATAATTAACTTTTAACCATCAATCACATGAATCATGGTTACTGTGAGAGTGCTCTGCACTTTGAACCAACATAAATAACCAAACAGCTTTTTACCAAAATAGCATTTTAAAATTCCTACAATTACAGCAAGCAGTAGCCCATAACAGTCATAACTTGGTTTGAGCTGCAACTGTTCCATGTGTATTTAATTTCCAGAAGAATGTCAGACAGATAAAAGTTTGCATTCAATGTACAAAGAGGAGGATGTGACTCATTCTCAGATCTAGGCTTATGATGGGTGGCCTAAGGGCTTTTTGTTTGTTATCCCAACATCTGGGGTAAGACTGAAAAACATTTGTAATTCTTTTAAATTTTAATTTATGATTCTAGTTGCTTTTGGTTTAAACTGGTTGGATATGTTTTGGATGAGAATGTTGCAAACTAAACTCCAGTAGTTATTGATAATTCCTCACTCTCTGGAACAAGATTTTGGATTCCCTCTGACTCAGGCCTCCCTCACCTCTTTCCAGGTCTGTCTCAAGACCTATCTCTTTGATTCCCCCAATCAGCCATCTTTCCCCTTCCCATCCCTTTTGGTTTCCACTCCCAGCTCAGGTCCCAAGCCAAGTGCTGTTAGGCACCTTGGGACATTCTCTACACATGAAAGGCTCTATATAAATATAAATTTATTTGTATTGTACAATTATTAAATTGGGTTTAAAAATGAGGTTGCAAAAAAGTTTCAAAAATATTTTAAAAATACTGCCAAAATGATTAAATTTAATGGTAACAACTTTTGCTGAATTCCTGATGTGAAAGGTGCTATACAAATATAATTTTGTTGTTGTTGTTGAAGGTGCTTTCATGATCATGGCTGTAGTTTTATACCTGCGGTGAAAAAGTTAAATATAGAAAACTGTGCTAACAAGGCTCCAAATGTGTGGGGGAGAAATTGCACCTGGGTCTGGATTTACACTATTTATGTAGCATTTCAGAGAATCAGATTTCTTAAAAGAGCTTAGAGAGAAACGTTTTCAACATTAAGGCTGTATTGAAGAATTGGTTACACACTGGATGCTCTCAAATGCTACATGGAGTAAATCTAGACTCAAGTTGTATGTTTTCCTTGTGGTTTTGTCTATAAAATACCTAGTCACTACATTTTAAAGTAAATTTTCTGAAGCACTTTGAGACGTCCTCCTAATGTGAAAGGCGTTGTATGAAAATCAAATAGAATTATTAGCAATGCAGAAATTAACATATCCTATAAATTTACAACAGCAGAAGGTAGACAATCTCCACTATACTTCACCACCTTTTATTCATTCTGAGAACACAAGGGAGAATCATATTGATTGAAACTGGGAGAGTATACTCCTGACGTGAAAAACGCTATATCAAATGCAAGGACTATTATTTCTGTATGGATGTAAACAATTTGCAGTTCATGATACTGTAGAATGACATGGAAAAGAGTGAGATACCACTGGAAAGAAGGTTATTAGAGCAGCAATGGAAAGTTAATCCATCGCAATTAGTTTGTTATCTGCCAGTGAGGCAGAGCTAGGCAGGAATTTAATAAATAGATAGAAACAATCTAAGCTTTGATCCATGCTCATGCACAATGTCTATTACCTTCCAATTCACAGAATGCTGGAAAAGCATGATTTTGTTTGTGGATCAAAGATTGGTCTATGAAACTAAGAAATCTTCCTGTTATCATTGTTTCATTCCATTAAGAAAAAGTCATGCTTAATTTGCTAGCAATGGATGGTGCATTTAACAATGCTTCAATGATTACAGAAAATAGATGTCATTTTGGCTCCATTTGGTAGCTCTGAGTCAGCAAGTGTCTGGACTTGAAATTCATATAGTCTAGTCTGACACTTCAATGCAGTGATAACAAATGCAAGTTGCTGTTGCTGAGGATGTATTGTATTGTTGGAGATGCCATACTTCAGATGAGACATTAAACTGAGGTCCCGTCTGCCTGTTCAGGTGCATGTTAAGATTCCACTGTTCAAAAAGAGAAGGGAATTTCTCCCGGTATCCTGGCCAAGAATCCCCCAAATAAAACGGGTCATTCACTTCATGGTGTTTGTGGGACATTGCTTTGTGCAAATGGTTGTTGTGTTTGCCTACAAAATACACTGTCACTACATCTTTGTAATAATAATAATCTTTATATTTGGTATAGTGTTTTTCTTGTTGGGAGGACTCTCAAAGCACTTATTTACTGTAAAGCTCGGTGACTGTGTTTTGTGGGTGAGTATAACAGCCAATTTTCACACAACTAAGTCCCACAAATAGCAATGAAACGAAAAGCCGATTTAATTTTTTATTGTTGGCTAGGTTACCAGGACAAACTGCCTCATCTTCTTGAATATATTGCCATGGAATCTTTAATGTCCACCTGAAAAGGCAGACAGGGTTACCATCTCATCCAAGGACAGCACCTCTAACAATGCAACACCCCCCTAGCACCATAGTGGAGTGTCAACTTGGAATATATCAGTTCCTGAGTTGAGTTTGAACCCACAACCTTCTGACTTAGAGGGGGGAGTGCTGCTAACTGAGACAGGCTGACGCCTTGCAGTAAATCCCGTGAAGCATTTTGAGACGTTATTATAGCTCGATAAGGCTCTATATCAAATGCAAGGATTATTTATTATTATGCATAAGTCTCATTTGTTATTGGCCAGAAATCATTCAGCTATGAAAAAGTCCAATAATGTAGAAATTGATGATTCTGGAACAATTTAATAAGTAAAACATAATTGAGATTGTTTCAGATTTTATTTCCTGTACCTGACTAAAATGGAAGCTGATAATGTTTCCCTTTCAACAATGTATTGAACGCAAACAGGCAGCAAAGCAGTTTGAGATGTTTTCGTGAATGGCACTATGTAAGTGCAACTAGTTGTAGAATGTACTGCACCAATTTAATATGAACACACAGTGGGTGTGGAAATTTACTCGAGCATCTTCTAAGATGTGTGGCTGAAACTTGTTAAATTGTATTGCTTGTTTTTATCTGGAGTAGTTTTTTATTTGCAATCGAGAATACAAGCACCTCACTAAAATGGTCATTAAATGTACTGGCAAGGAAACAGCCGTTGTTGCTGCCTAGGAAACTGAACGGGGCCAACAAGCCAGCTGCAGTTTCGAGTCTGCAGGTGATCAGCAAGACGAAAACATGTGAAACCACATGCATCAGTTGTCTGCAGAATAGAAAGTGCAGAGAACATTTTAACAGTGGTTTAGAAGAGAACAAGGTTTTACTGGTGGTTGTGGTATTTTTTTTTCGCTTTGTGTTAAGCTAAGTTGAATAATACCACAATTCAAGGAGAAAGCTCCATGCCTCAGTAAAAAATTCAGCACAACCTACATGAGTGTAAGTTCTAATTAGCACAAGTTTTCAACCTGTTGAGCTTTATGACCTTTAGATTGATTTCTCATGAGAATGAATCACTTAGTGGCCACATAATGAACAGTTAATGAAGCTGTTGCTGCTTTTAAGACAATGATGGTCTGTAAGGCGAAAAAATTAGTGCTGAATAGTAGTCAGGCATGAAAGAATCCATGATTCACCTACAACACTCAGTGACTCTGCTAACATTCTAATGCTAATACAACTTACATTTGATATGGTGTCTTTCAAGTCAGGAAGCCATCTCAAAGCACATCACAGGATTTATTGTAGCGTGTAGAAACTTTGTATGCATAGGAAAACACAGCAGCCCATTTGTGCGCAGCAGTGTTCCAAAACAGCTATGAAGAGAATGACCAGTTTTACCTGGGAGTCTGAAGTGAAGTGTGAACTGACACCCTTCGGACTCGCAAATACAATACAAATTTGCATTTATATAATATTGTATAATACCTTTCCTGTCAGGAGGATGTCTCAAGGTGACGTTCCAGAGTTTTCACCCGAGCACTCAGAGGTGAGACCACTACCAGCCGAGCCAGGCTGACACCTGCAATCCAGCTGGAAAGCAGAGTTTTGGGAGGAGATTGTCGACCTGCTGAAGGCTTTGTTTACACTCAGGGCACCTGGCACAAGGTTCCACGACATTGAAAAGGACATGCAAAACACGAGATATCTCCCAACATAGCAAGCCAATATACTGCAAGAAGAGCAACAGAGGGGATTGTACATCTTTTCAGGTGCAGAGAGCTTGGAAGAGTTGCTCGAACGTAAAGTAATTGATGGACGGTAGGTGTCAGATCGTCCACATTCTTTACAGATCTAGATGTTTGGAAGTGACACCACCTTTGTTGTGATGTGTTATTAACCAATGGTTATTGCATGTTGTGGCCTAATAATTGCTCACCTTGTATAATGAATTGTTTCTCCACTTCCAAGATTTTTGCAAACACTGTGGATTAGATATGATGGGTATGCTTGGTGAAATACATTCATTTTGTGGAAACTTGACATGAGCACAACCTGCACTCAACATTTGTAGGTACTATTTCAGACTTCCTCTCAACTCAGTCCATGACTGTTTGTGGGATACTGCTGTGCGCAATTGGCTGCTGCATTTCGCCCACAAAATATACAGTCAATTCACTTTATAGTATATTCTGTGAAGCGCTTTAAGACATCTCGAAGACATGATAAGGCAATATATCAAATGCAAGGATTGTTATTCCTCCCATCTACAAATCCTATTTATTTCTTTTGTCTCTCTCTTTTCCTGCATCAGGATAATACCTGAGTTAGGATAAAACGTAGTGGGTTTGATTCCCAGGCGGGGAAGTTTCCTTCCTCCACACGCCTCTGTTTGCCTAACAGTAAATAGGAACCCGGTTGTTTGTCAATTTCCGGAGGCAATAACCCCTCAAAACAAAATTTGGTCACTCAATCCACGGCTGTGAGTAATTGGCTACTGCGTCTCGCCCACAAAATATACAGTCAATTCATTTTACAGAACATTCCGTGAAGCACTTTGAGATGTTTTAACAATGTGATAAGGTACTATATCAAATGGGAGCATTATTATTTTTATTATAAGAGTTGCCACAATTGGAGCACATACTCTATTGTGAATTACTTTCCAATAACAATCTGTTGAAGAATGTGCTCTGTGCTTAGTGTTTTGAGTAAATAACACCAATCCAAAGTATGCTGCAAGTGAGAGATGATTCTTAACTGCCTTGATTTGTTTCCACCTTCATTTAGAGGCCATAATTACTGTTTTTAGCTTATTGACAAAGGCAAAGAATTTTAGTTTTTACAGCATCTTATAAAAACAATCCTCGCACTTAATTTGGTGACTTCGTGACTCAAGTTCAAGATCCTCGTCCTCACCTTTAAGGCCATCCATGCCTTAACCCCTCCTACCTCTCTGACCTGACTCCCTACCAATCTGCCCACTCCCTCCGTTCATCAGCCTCCGGCCTACTCCATGTCTCCCGCCCTACCATCGGTGGCCGGGCTTTCAGCCTTTCTGCCCCCACACTCTGGAACTCCATCCCACGGTCGCTTTGCCTCGCTTCCTCCCTTGCCTCCTTCAAGGCCGATCTCAAGACTCTTCTCTTCGATCGTGCCTTTGCTCTCCCTCCCACCTCTCTGCCTTCCCTCACCCCTACACCACCCCTCCCCTATGCTCGGGCCCCAACACCTGACTGTTCAGCACTTTGGGACGTCCTCCTGACGTGAAAGGCGCTCTATAAATGTAATTTTGTTGATGTTGTTGTTGTTGTGAATTAACACATCAAAATATCGCAAAGCAATTCAGAGGTAATTACTGTCAAGGTTAAGTGATTGCTTTTGTAAGCAATTGAGCCAAAAATTTTGCACACAGCTAGATTCCAAGAACAGGAGGGACATGAATAATCAACAGCAAGAGAAATTCCTTTTATGTCATGGGATCTTTGACATCACCTGACAACAAGCTGACAGTACATCGGTTTAACATCTTATCTGGGAACCATTGTCACACCTTCAATAATGCAACACACCCTTGAGTGTCAGCTGAGACGATGAGCTCAATTCCCAAAATGACCTGCAACTTTGTGTCCCAGAGGCAGGAGTGCTATCCACTGTGCCAAGCTGACTCATTAAACAGTACCATTGTGGAAGAAAAATACCCCGTATGTTTGCACTGCACAAATCCTATCTCCCCAGCCGTGGGAGTCCTTTTCCACTCAGCTGAATCAATAGACTTGTTCAGAAACAACCTATGGATTACCTGAGCACTAAACATATTAAGAGATGTCGGAAAAGAGCTGGAAAGTGTTTTTTTTAATAACTAGGTGATTTAGAAAAACAGTGACACACACATATATATAATAGGCCAAATGACCCCTTCTGTGTAAACTATTTCTATGTTGATGGCATTGAGTAAGCACCATACTGAGAACAACAACATTTGAAATGCTCCAAGACACTATACCCTGCGTGGAGGGTGCTATATATGTTCAAGTTGTTGTTGAAATAACAGGGCAACACTGTTCAGCAGCATTTATAAACTACACTTCCTGAAATGTTTTACTGCTGTGATCATTCTCCTCATTGAACGTGGAAATATCATCAGGAATCATTTCCAAAATCAAAAGTTTGTTTTCTCTCTGTCCAGATGGTATCTTTGGGAATTTATTTATCTTGTTGTTTAAGAACTAAATTGACATCAGTCTGCGCTGCGTTTGCAGTGTTGGGGGCCAGGCCAGGACTATCAAGCGCCTTGGATGACCTCCTTATGTGAAAGGTGCTATATAACCGTAAATTTGCATTGTATTGATGGTCTGGCTCAGTTGGTAGCACTCTCACCTCTGAGTCAGAAGCTTATGGGTTCAAGCCCCATTTAGAGCTTTGATCTCTTATTTTAGACTGACACTGCAGTGCAGTGCTGGGGATATGCTACATTGTAAGAGGTGTCAATCTTTGGATAAGAAGTTAAACAAGGTCCCATCTGCCTATTCAGGTGGATGTTAAAGCGTGGCACTATTCAAAAAGAGAAGTGAATCTCTCTCAATGTCCTGGCCAACAATCCACAGATACAATTGGTCATTCAGTTCATGTCTACACATGGGACATTGCTGTGCATACATTGGCTGCAACATGCACCTACAAAATAGTGGCTATATTTTACCATAAATATCCTGTGAAGTAAGATATGTCTCCCTAAGAGGAAACGTCCTCTTGATGTGAAAGGTGCCTTATCAGATACAATGATTATTATTGTTATTATTGTCATTGTGAACCATGGAAGCTTCAGCTGTGGGTATCATATGCCTCTGCAGGTTTGCTGCAATGCCAGTTGCCTTAGATCATCCCACAGTAGCAGAGTAGTGTCTGTGGCTGAACTCCTCAGGCACCGGTCACTATCAGCACTGGTCATAGCGGCCAGTCATAGTACTAAAAGGGTATTAATTCAGTTTCAACTTAAGATTCAAAAGCAGCTTGATGCTGTATTGATGGGTGGGTGTTCTGGAAGAATGCACTGGATGGACTTTGGTCTTCTTTCATCTATAATAATAACAATAATAATCCTTGCTTTTGATATAGCGCTTTTCACGTCTTCTAGATGTCTCAAAGTGCTTCAGAGAATATACTGTAAAGTGAATTGACTGTATATTTGTGGGCAAAAGCGGCAGCCAATTGCGCACAGCAGTGTCCCACAAACAGTCGTGGATTGAGTGACCAAATTGTTATTGCTTTTTTTTCCTTGAGGGATTATTAGCGGGCGCATAGAGTAAGGAAACTTGCCCACAGTTTAACCCTGCCGGGAATCGAACCCAGGTCTCCAGCTTGCAAAGCTAGTATTCTAACCACTGAGCTACAGGACTCCACAGTCTAGCAATTCTTATGTTCTTATTATATAGTTTGGGACATGACATGTGCATGCAACTGCCAGGATGATGGAAGGTGAACTAGATGAACCTTGGTCTTCCTTCATTTAGCAGTTCTTATGTTCTTAAGGGTGAGAGTGGATCAGCCAAAGGGTCTTCTTCATCCAGACCAATCTTGTGATCTTCTGATAACACTGGCCAATTCTAACTGACGTCCATTCTCACCCCTTGCACAGACTAATTTGAACAAAAACTTTTTAGATGTTTTGTACTCTTATACTTTAATACATTGGACAGGTCGACAGAAATGAAACAAGAAATAAAATCGGAGCTGTGGGATCTGCTGCTAATTCTGCTCAATTAGTTCACAAGATTATACCATTGGTTTGGATGAAGACGGTTCTTCAGCACATTTGATCTCACCCAATAGTCTTCCCATCACAACATCAAAACAGGATTCCTTGCGATGTGGCTCTTAATCTCTAATACAAGTCAAATTCGCCTCTTTACAGAGGTGCATGCACTATGATCAGTGCTGCTTCAGATTTGTGAGTAAATGTTTAGTCAGTCGGGCGTCTGCAGAAATCCATCACCATGCTTAAGAATATCCAAACCAGACAGAGTTCCATGTATGCTATCTACACGTGGAAATTCCTGTGGCTGGAATGGAATGCACTCTGTTCCTTACCTAATTCTGGAGAGTATTCAGCGCAGGTCAGCAAGAGCCAAAGCTTGGGGACCCCTAAGGTGTGCAGTGGGGTTCTGCTGGAGATTAATTAGCTAAAGCTGTATAGCTTTAATGGGAACAATCCTTGGCCCCAGTCTGTCCCTCCCAAGTGCTGCCAAACATTTCATCTTGGAGACAATTCAGCTTCAAAGAGTCCCTGGTTACCTCGTCCCCCACCATCCCCCGTCGAGGCATTTATTATAATCTTTGCATTCGATATTGTGCCTATAATAACAAAACTTCTGAAAATGCTAAACACAACGCCAAATACTGCAGGTGCTGGAAATCTGAAACAAAAACAGAAGTCGCTGGGAACACTCAGCAGGTCAGGCAGCATCTATGGAGAAAGGAAAGTGAGTCAACGTTTCAGGTCCATGACCCTTTACCAGAACTGGGGCATGGTGCAAGGGAGAGGGAATGCAAAAAGGGTTTGGCTATCAACGGTGGGATGGGGGGAATGAATATTAATTAAAACAATATTGCAACAATATCTTGGTAATTTTCTTGCTCTGTTTGACATTATTCTTGCTGAAATAATCAACTGGTCAAACAATCTTTATATCAGAGGAAGGAAAATGTGCTGTGCAATCTCTTCAATGTCATTAAAATTGGATGGAAAGTTTTTAACAAGTGACTGCTCTTGTAGGATAATTGGCCTGAAGGCGTGAAAATAACTGCTGCATATTCTACTAGTGTATTGGGACTAATTTACTCCAAAAAGGATTTTCAGTATCACGGGGATGTCAGGTGATGTACATCAGGAATTTGCAAATAGAGAGGAAAACAATTGTCACAAAAACAACAAAGTATTTGCTTGGGAATCACATAATTGTTACTATTGCTAAACTCCTTTGTTGACTATATTCATTCTTTTGATGTACATTTGGAATGGAAAATTCCTTTGTAATCACAAACTTCAAAATATTTATTACTTTAGCTAACAATATGTTTTAATATGGTTTTGACCACACACAGAAAGAATGTAAGTGTTGGTATCATGACAACTGAATCAATTTGACTGTTATCTAACCCAAATCACGGTCTGTTCCTTTCAAATGAAACTGCTTTGCTATTTATCCAGGTGTATCTGACTTGTATTGGAAGTTAAAAGCCACAATTCAAGGAGTCCTTTTTGGAAAAAAATTAAAGTTTGATGCTGTGATGGGAAGACTGTCGGATGAGATCCTCACAACTGAAAGACAGTAAAACTATCACAATCACTGGAAAATGTCTCAAGATCTTTCTCTTTGACTATGCCTTCGGCCACAATATTCAACATCTCACCCCAACTCCCCTTTCTCTCCAATAATTTAATAATAATAATAACAATCCTTGCATTTGATATAGCGCTTTTCACGTCTTCTAGACGTCTCAAAGCGCTTCACAGAATATGCTGTAAAGTGAATTGACCATATATTTGTGGGCAAAATGTGACAGCCAATTGCGCACAGCAGTGTCCCACAAACAGTCGTGGTTTGAAAATGACCAATTGATTATTGTTTTGGAGGGATTATTATTAGGATTATTATTATTACCCTCTTGATTCCAACCCCCAGTTCAGGTGCAAACCCTTAACTGTCCAGCACCTTGGGATGTAAAAGACGCTATATTAATGTAATTTGTTGTTGTTGTTGAAAACAGAAACTCTTAAAGCCTGGAACAGGTGTGGAGTTCTATGGCTTAATGGTGAAGAGCACTCGCCTGTCAAGCGAGAGGACCTAGATTCAATTCCAAGCAGGGCAAAACATTCGGCAACTTTTATTACTCCACATCCCTCTGTTACCTACCAGTGAGTGGCAACACGGTTGTTAGTGAATTGGTGGATCACTTTTCTGGGGGTAATAAGCCCTTCAAAAAAAAATAATAATTTGGTCACTTAATCCACAACTCTTTGTGGGACGCTTCTATGTGCAACTGGCTGCTGTGTTTCACCCACAAAATGCAGTCATTTCACTTTACAGTATATTCTGTGAAGCACTTTGAGACGTCTTGAAGACGTGATAAGGCGCTATATGAAATGCAAGGATTATTATTATCTACTGTCCTGGATGGGAGTAAAATCACATTTATTAATCTCTATGCTAAGAGCATATTACAAAGTTGTTGTTAATTAGATACAGGAACGTTTGGCAAATGTTACTTTAATTCCGAAAATACAGTATCGCAAACAAAAAATTGTTAATTATCTTTTTTTCTGGCTGTGATTTAGAATATTTAACAGCAGAAGTGATTACATTTTAAAAAAAGATGCAAATGAAATTCGGATTCAAATTCAAATGAAAGTCTAACCTTGCTACAGCAGATTCTCCCTAGTGATGAACAAAACAATCTCTTTTTTCCAATTTATAAGTATTAAGCAAATGCCATTCAACATATGCATACTAATCCTGATTGACAATAACAGCTCCAGAGAATTCATGTCATGAAGCCAACTCCAAAAACAGGATTGCATCAAGGTCATAAAGGTGTGAAACTAAAAAAAACTAGAGCTATTGAGGAAGTGCTGTATTGGACATCAATAGCAGGGAGCAATGCAAAATATACTGAAACAAGCCAGTTAGATCTACTTCTGTTTATGAAAAAAAATTACGAAGGGCTACTGTTTTCAGTTAACTTCATATAAATAAAATGTCAGCCATTGATTTATTTTAATGCACTTTTAGCTGTTGAATCAACAATGGATCAGTGGCAACATTGTTTTGTGCCACATGTTATCCCTCAGACCCTTCCCCCACCATCGGTGGCCATTCTTTCAACCACTACACCCCAAAGTTGTGGCAAACTCTCCCTTAATTCCTTCACCTTGCACCCCCTCTCCCCATTTTCAGATTGCGCTTGAAGACCTTCAAAGTCTTCAAGTCCTCCCGACGTGAAAGGTGCTATACAAATGAGAGACCTGGGTTTTCTCTTTGACCGTGCCTTCAGCTCCCCTCTCGACTCTCTTCCTCCTCCTCGCTCCCTCCCTTCCCTCCCCTCACCCTGACCATTTCCCCCCTCCTCTCTCCCTCCCTTCCCTCCCCTCACCCTGACCATTTCCCCCCTGCTCGGGTCATGACCCAACTGTGCAGCGCCTTGGGACGTCCTCCTGACGTGAAAGGCGCTCTATAAATGGAATCTTGTTGTTGTGTTGTTGTTGATTCCTGTCAGGGCAAAACCTTGGGCAAGTTTCCTTACTCCACACGCCTGATAATAATCCCTCAAGAAAAAAAACAATAATAATTTGGTCACTCAATCCACAACCGTTTGTGGGACACTGCTGTGCGCAATTGTCTGCCGCGTTTCACCTACAAATTATATAGTCAATTCACTTTACGGTATATTCTGTGAAGTGTTTTGAGACATCTAGAAAAAGTGAAAAGCGCTACATCAATTGCAAGGATTATTACTATTATTGATTCCACGTTTTGACTGAGCTACCCAAAAAATCATTTAAATGTGATTGTGTGTATGTATACATATAAAATATTTGTGTATCTATACATGTATGAGTGTATAAACATTTATATATATATATATATATAAGCTGGAGTCCTGTAGCTTAGTGGTTAGAGCCCTCGCCTCGCAAGCGAGAGGACCTGAGTTCGATTCCTGGGCTCCTTATATTTACCTAGCAATAACTAAGAACCCGATTGTTAGTCGATTGGTGGATTGCTTTTCCGGGGGTAATAATCACTACACTTTACTGTAATTCCTGTGAAACATTTCCAGAAATCTTGACAATGTCATAAGGCACACTATCAAATACAAAGGAATTATTATTATACATAATTTTGATAGTGATCATTCATTAACCGACCAAACCAGGCTGAACAGATAACATAGTGCCTGAGCATTAGCTGCATTTATACTTCTGAAAAATTCTTTGCTAATAATTTTCCAATATGGATTGTAGAAAATATTAAAATGCATGTTACAATTGCAGCACATTGAAAATGACAAACAGAAAGCTGAACGATTCCTATTTCAGGGCGTGGATGAGATCATGAACTTTTTTGACAAAGCTTGAGTTATTTATCTTTTATCTGGGTAGATAAATATTGCATCGGTTGACTCATGCTCGGGCTTTCGCATTCTTCCTCTATCTCTGCTCGATGCAGAATCAGGAAGTTGTTGTGTCAGGAAGAGAGGAGCTGGAATCAACTTCTAATTACAAAGAATGCTGCAGCAGCTCCACCCCCGATATCATACATTGCTCTCGAAGTGTGAGTAAATTTAATTTTTATAACTGAATAACAAGATCAGAGGCATCGATCAAACTGTATTCTAGACCTCTGAAGTACAGTAGAACTTGTGTCATTTTTCTTCAGGTATCTGTTAAACGGTCAATCTGGCTGCACTGAATTTGACTAAACATTTCTTTTATCAGACGGGTGTCTGATACTAATTGAAAGCCATCACCGTGCTTAAGAGTATCCAAATCAAACAGAGTTCCAATCCTCCCACCTATAAATGGAAATTCTCATGTATTAGAATAGAATGCACACTCTCTCCCTGGAGGTACCCTTCCTGCTTATCTAGATCCAGAGAGCACTAAGCGCATGGTGGCAAGAGACGAGGTTTGAGGGAACCCAGAGTATGCGTTGGGGTACTGCTGGAGTCTAACCAGCTAAAGCCATCTTTTTTTCTTTTGACCAAAGAAAATGTGCTGGTCTGCAGATAGAATACAAGATCTGATATTCCATTGTTTGAGCCTGTAAGGACGATTTTGTCTTAAAAGTAAGATCTCGCAGAATTCTGGAAATTCTTACAGTATTCATTTGAAAACTAGTTTGTTTTTTTAAGAACTGCATGAAAAATTAAGACAGAATTCAAGATTTCTCTCGCCAAATCTGTGTGATTCAAATTTTTTGGAGAGAAAATGATCTTGCAAGCCTAGAACTAAGTGGAATTTCGAGCCTTAAATTTCGGGCCATGGGCTCACCAGATAAAAGTCACTCAGCAACCCGAAAATTGAGATTCATACACTCGCAGTATCAGAAACAAAAAAAATCTATTGACAGCATTTGCAGTGCAGCCTTCTGCTTGGTTTGTCAATATAAATGATAATATCAAAGATCCTTTTTTCCATTTCTATATGAGGTCTTTTTCTCAACCAGCCACCAGCTGTCAACTGCTTGATTGGTTTTCTCTGCTTGCATAAATTCTCTGGACAGAAAAAAAAAGCCAATGTCAAAACTATGTGTTTTTTGCTATGAGAATTAAGTTACAATTAACTGGATGTTGATTCTCATCGGGTTTGACATTTGGTACCATGGGCTCGGAAAGATCACAAATGATGTTACATGGTGCCAAAATTATATTTCTTGGCAGTGAGGTCAGGAAATTATGGTAATAGAAAATCTGTTCTGTGCAACACTTACACTTTAGCAGATGAGGGCAGGCCTTTCAAATTTCAGAACTCGCACACATGATAAATGGATTACTCCCTGTACATTTTGGTTCTCCCACTAATTTGTGGAGTCCTGTAGTGTATTGATTAGAGTACTTGCCTCGCAAGCAAGTGGATCGGGTTTCAATTCCCAGGCAGGGAGAAAACTTAGGCAACTTTCCTTACTCGAATCGTTTTCGTTTACCTAGCAGTAAGTGGAAACCCGGTTGTTAGTTAATTGGCGGGATCACTTTCCAGGAATAATAATACCTTCTTAAAAAAAAAGTTTTTTTAAATAATAATTTGGCCTCTCAATCCACGACTGTTTGTGGATACTGCTTTGTTCAATTGGCTGCAACATTTCGCCCACAGTATGTACAGTATATACAAAATGTACACAATATGTACAGTTTAAAGAAAATAAACCCTTTATAGTATATTCTGTGAAGGTCTTTGAGATGTCTTGACGAGATGATAAGGCGCTATATCAAATATGAGGATTATTATTATTATTGTAATTTAACATGTGAGCCTATGTCAGCATCTTCTGTGGTTAGAATCTCTATTGGGAATATAGCCATTTCCAGATTTTGCAAAGGACTTGAGAACAAATAAGCCTGAGCTCATAACGATATGAGGGAAGGGAAATTTGTTAAATTGATGTGGAAAATTGTAACAAGGGATGGGAGCAGGTGACAGGAAGACCTGTGAAGCCAAGATGGAGATAAATGGTTACATTTGGGAGGGAAGGAATTGACTATTGAAACTCAGAAGGGTAATGTACAATGATTTCCAGTGGGGATTCCTTAATAGAGATTCTGAGTAGGGATGCCTTACTATACACACAGTACATCACGTCACATGGGAACTCCATTCCGAAAGTAGATTATGTCACAGAATAATTTCCGTAGCTTTGTCTTGATGTTCCTTTCTTTATGAAGGAATCCCATTAGAAACTGCTGCGTGTTGGACCCTTCTGCTTGTAAGAAGAGTGTAGTGGTCAGACAATGATTTACTTAACTGGGCTTACTGAAGATTAATAATTAAATTGACCTATTGAAAAGAATAGCCCAGGACTTTCATTTTGGCAGCAATTCATTGTCAAATGTGCTGTAGAAACAGCAGACAGCGTGAATCACTCGAACCCTACTTCTGAAATTTCGGGAAGGAAGTAGTGTAAGCACTCCAAGATACTACCCTGCGTGAAAGGTGCAAGATAAATGCAGGTTTATCTAGCACCTTTTCGGGCAGGATGTAACTCACACAGCCCTGTGAAAGGCGCTATACAAATGTAATTTTGTTGTGGTTGTTGTTGAATGCTACAAGTGACAAAGCTTTTTTTGCCACAATTGTGATATGCAGAAATTAAACAATGGGGTTAAAAATAAGACTCATTGGGAAAATGGCAACATAACATGCACCAGAAGGAGCATCTTGTGGTATAAAGCACATTTCCTGCAGTGTCATAAGTGTCATAGTGACCTGCAATCACACATCTCTGACTCACAATCTCATCAATCATATCATCAATACAATTACATCAAATGCTGAATTTCCAAAATAACCAAATAAAGATTTACCACGCATGTTTTGATCAAGACACTGCATATTTAAGTTCTATCCTGTCCCCTGCACAAGCTCCTTGCATGGTCATATCTGTGATGTTTAAGTAAATACCTCATATCAACAAAATTCCATGAAGATAATTTGCAGAAAAATAATGTGTTTCTTAAAGTGGGCTTGTGGGATTGTAGATACATAGAAAACCAACTCCATAGTTGTTAAAGGGGCATGATCTTTTTTTACAGTTGTTGGGTTAAACGTTTCATTTATTTGAAGAACATAAAGCTTTGTGAAGACAATAAAATAATATAATCCCATCGCAGAAATCTTTAGAATATACAGCACAGAAACAGGCCATTCGACCCAACTGGTCTATGTCAATATTTCAAAGCAATTCACAGGATATATCTAAAGTATAGAGTTGCGACTGTGTATTTGAGGGTGAATTTGTTATACTTTATGTGCTGATATATTTTACACCCTCTCACGATGTGTGTTTACTCTAGTGAATTAACAGTTCACTAAGTTTACCGGCATATATATCATCAGCCACAATAACATAATCGTATTGAACCATATGAATTTGCCAGTTTTAGTAGATATCACTTTTGTTCATAGATTAGAAAATTATGGATTTAAGCGCCACCAAGAACATGAGTTTCTTAGTCTAGGCTGACAATACAGGGCATTACTGCAGGCATGGTACTCTGTTTAAAATCCAATCTTTCTATGAGTGATCATGTCCAGTTTGACGATTTAGGTGGATATTTAAGATGCCATAACACTATTTAGAAAGAGAAGGGATTTTCTCCTGGTATGCAATCTTCTAGATTATTTACTTCCTTGTAATTCCTTGTGAATATAAAGAGCCTGATCCACCAGTTTGTTACATCATGGCAGATCTTTTAATTCTATTTCCCTGCCTATTCTTTATATTCCATACCTCTTTACTTGCCAAATATCCTTCTATACCCTCCTGCCATGTTTTGCCCACAAAATACACAGTGAATCCACTTACACTATATCCTGTGAAGGATTTTGGGATGTCTCAACGAGTGATAAGGCACTATATCAAATGCGATGATTATTAATATTATTATTATTATCTCCCTTTTGAATATACCAATTGGTTGAGCCTGTAAGGCCTTCCCGGGACAATGCATTCCACATTTTCACAGCCCTCTGTATTAAGAAATGTTTCCTGATTTCATTTCTAATTATCTTTGATTTAATTTAAAAATAAAGTCCCCATATTTTAGCACCCAAGAGTCGTCGACCTTCTAGCTTGTTAATTCCTTTCAATATACCTCAATCACCCCTTAATCTCCTGAGCTCTAAGTAATATAACCTAAGTCTACCCAGCCAAAATGAAGGCTCTTTGTGATGTTTTGATGTGATGAGGCAATGCAACAACAGCTTGCATTTATATAGCGCCCTTCACTCAGGATAGCATCTCAGAATGCTGCATACTGGCATCATTTTATGCCGAGCCAGGGAGAAAGCCAAGGTGACTGTAGGCACAGCCAACGAGGAACGTCTTCAGGTGTGAAATGAAGATGGGCAAAGAGGGGGAAAGGCGAAGGGAATTGATGCAGGGCGTTCCAGAGTGTGGGACATAGATACACTACAATGTACATTTGTATAGCGTCTTTCGCGTCGGGAGGACTTCCCAAGGCTCTGGATACAGATATGAAAGTTCCTTTTATTCTTTCCATCTCATTATGGGCATGATGGTCCTCTTTTTGGAAGTAAAGACTGTTCAATAAACTGTGGGGTGAAAAATACAATAGGTGATGTGATAATTATTACTATTAATAATTTCATAGAAATCTTGGGGGCAAACAGGAAAATTATGGAAATGGTTTGGGTGTAAACATTATCTCCCCCTCCATAAATGTTCACCCATTGTAACATAAAACATCCATTTGCCTTTTAGGCTCTTCCCCCAAATTTAAAAAGAAATCAAGCAGGTTTAGATGAAGACTGTGTCCCTTTAACCAGAGAGGGTGGACTTCAGAAAATAAACATCTTTGTAAACAAAACTTGTAGCTCTACAGCCCTGAGCCTTGTGCTATTTCTCTAATGACAGCCTCTTAGTGTGGTAGGAGAAGTCACAAGGCTCCTTTCACATTCTTTTAAAATAAATATTTACGTATCCCTTTGCTCCTAAGTGGGTCAGTGGTCTGTCTCAATTACTACATTTTCTTAAAAAATATCTTTCTCGGCACTTTGCAAATCCTCCAGTTCAAAGGTGTAATTTCAGCTCCAGTTTTCCAATGTTTTGTATATTCCCACACAAAAAAGCCCTGGAATGCACAGGCAGGCTTTTCTAATGTTGTTTGTTATTTGAAAATTAAACACCATTTTTCCAAAGAGTCATATCAACATGAACAGAATTGTATTCATTGGGTTTACTGTCCAGCCACGACCAACAAAGCTGATGTATAAGGTCTCCTGGGTTTGTTATTCCTCAAACATGCTACTAGTTTTGCTCCTCTTTCTGTATTGCTGATTCCAGAACATCAGCTTCAAGGTGAGAGAGAGTGACTAATGCTATGGTGGATCTGTTTTTAATTCACTGATAGCAGACAAGTAAAACTCAAGGGATTTATTTTTAGCCAGCTGAGTGTCTGGCACATGCGGAAGCATACTATGCTTAACTTTACAAACCAAGCTGAGGTTTTCATGCATCATGCATTATTACTATTATTATTATTATTACTATCCCACCTACACATGGAAATCCCAGAGACAGATTGCTGGAATGGAATATGCACTCTCTCCCTGGAGGAACACATCCTGCTTACCTAATCCCGGAAAGTATTAGGCGCAGGTTGGCAAGAGCCAAGGCTTGGGCACCCCAGAGTTTGCGTTGGGGTAACTGCTGGAGTCTAACCAGCTAAAACCGCATAGCTTGCCATTGATATTGTTGTCTGTCAAGTGTCCCCACTCCTTGTCCAGCCAGGACCACCATACCTGTTAGCGCTTTGGTTTGCAGAATTAACAGGAGCTGAGTGGGATGACTCCCTGCCACAGGTCCTGCCGATTTGCCAGGCTGGTTGTGCTATCATCAGCCGTGCCCTGGAATACTGTAGACCCGCTTGGCTCAGGAACTGGACAACTGATACTGCCTCCGAGGTCTGGCTGAATTCTGACATTCCGTTGCCAAGTACATCACCTTGGAGCCAGTTTAGCTCTAAGGAGACCCTGCTTACCTCCCCCCCAAGGAGGATAAGATACTTTACTGCTCTGTTTCACCAGAGTCGCTCTGAATTGACTGCTGGGGCGAACAGACGAATGGCCTTAGAGAATGTTCTCTTCAGTTTCCCATCTCATCCAGGATAAGATGCCTGACATCTATTGCCTGCTAATGGTGCGATGGCTGAGCTGGGAAGCTTGCTGGATGAGGATCATGCCCTAGAAGAGTTCCAAGAAGCCGTCCGGCTTGAAGGGTGCTATACATATTTTATCGCGGCACCCTTTATCATCATTTTATTTTATTGTTAAAATTGAGAAACCACAGGAGGGGTAAAGGACACTGAGCAGAACAACACCAAGGCTGATAAGAGGAGGAGAGAAACAAGATAAGTCTAGAAGAATTTAGATTAGGTGCCTCCAAGCTTGGTTTTTCAGAGTTTTGTAATATTGATAATAATCCTCACATTTGATATTACGCCTTATCATGTCGCTGAGACAGAATATATTGGTCAATCTAATTTTCAAATGCCATGTCTCCCTACTTCACACATTAACTTCCCCGCTGTATTTGTGTGGAGCAGGAAATTCTAATCAGGCCACTAAGAATGTCGATTTTGTACTTTGCCTGCGATACTGTAGAAACCTAAACAAAGTCGAAATTTAAAGTTATAAAGCCACTCTAATAGATGGGAATCAAAGAAATCTCTCTTGTTTGTTAACATTGAAAAAACAGCTATCTTAAAAACTACAAAGGCAGCTATATTGAGACCAAGTGAAGGCTGAAACCCACACAAGCAGTTCAGCTTCAAGGAGACCTCCAAGCAGGGTCTTGGAATTGAAATGGCTCCAAAATGACATGTTTGGCAACAGAATCGAGCCAGCCCTCTGTGGCGGTCTCTGTAGTCCGATTCCTGAGCCAGGTGGATCCGCAGTACTTCAGGTGACAGCACAGTCAGCCTGGCTCATTGGCAGGATCTGAAAGGGCAGACTAGTCACTGGGGGCAGGGAATAATCCCATCAGCACCTGCTAACTTTGTAAAACAAAGCCCTAATGGGTAGAGTGGTCCAAGCTGGACTGCCAAAGATATATCATGGCAAGCTATGTTGGGATCCCCAAGCCTTGGCTCTTGTCAATGTGTGCCTCATACTTTCCTGATATAAGTAAGCAGGATGCCTTCCTCCAGGGAGAGAGAGCGCATTCCATTCCAACAATCTATCTCTGGAATTTCCATGTGTAGGTGGGATGCATGGAAACCTCAGTTTGGTTTGGATACTCTTAAGCAAAGTGATGGGTTTCTGCATGTGTCTGGGCAGTCCCGATCCTGTCATTAATTATCATAGCTAATAATTAAGGAATAGACTGTGTTTATGAACACTGCAATTTTTGACTCTGAAGATTATTCTAGAATCACAAAGTGGAGGTTAAAATAATTATTTTACACAAGGAATATTTTGAATGTGAAATGTGTAATCGCAAGTGACGACTGAAACTGAACCAGTACAGCAATTGAAATCATTTTCATGTTAAAACATGGAACGCTTTGCCTCAAGTAACTATTGCATCTCATCGTTCTAGACCACTGCAGCTTTTCATATATGTCTTCTTCTTGCTGCTCTCCTCTCATCTCATTCCAGACAGTTTTGTGACACTCGTGCTATTGTAGCTTATTAGTAACTTTATAATCAACCATTGTTTCTACTTCACTAGTGATTCACTAGATAGCTCCAAATCTGTAAAGTGCTTGAAGACGTTATCCAACATGCAAGGTCCTATATCTTATGTAAGGATTATTATTATTATTACTTTGTGGCAATTGGGAAATAAAATACCCAAACCTGTACCAATGGTTCTGTGTGATTAGATAATAAGTGATATTGGGAATTTAGAGTAGGCCATAGCTTCTATCATTATAAGCAAATAACTGTAGTCCAATGTCTCTGAGGAGATATGACTTGTATATGGCTCTGAAAGGGTATGCCTTCCACTCTGCTAGCTGAAAGCTCTAAGGGACAGGAAAAGTTCTAGTTGTCAAGGGTACTATTCTGTGCCGTTACCCATTTTATTTTTATTGGATTGTGTCCATTTGGACATCAGGCGAGGACAGGATCTGGCTTGACTGCAATGTTCCTCCAGTCAAACAGTCTGCCAATATTCACTGTCTCTGGCTGCCTTTGTTTGTCAACCACTGAGATGCAAAGATGTTATTTGCATGAAATTGGCCAGTGACAGAAGTTGGGAATCTCATGTGATCTCTCATTTAACTGTTAGCATCCGATCCCATTCTAGGCTTGTTATCAAATACTTGGAATCATTCAATAATGAGTTCTAAATCCTTATTTGGATCAGTAAGTCCAACTGTACTATGCATCATGTTTCTCTGGCTGGATTCCAGACAAACTAGTCTTTAATCATAGTTTATTGAAATGGAGGTGGTAAAGGTTCTTACTTACTGTGAGTTTAGCATTTCTAGGCTCTGCAAACATGTCAACCCCCATCCTCAGACGTCATCACTGAATCCCCACCAATGGATCTATTTCAAGATCACTGTTCTCACATTCAAATCCCTCCATGGCCTCGCTCCTCCCTACCTCTGGTCTCCCGCAAACCTACTGCCACTCTCTACTTAGCTAACACCAGCTATGTCATGTTCCCTGCCCAATCTGACATTCTTCCCCACCCTCTCAAATTCCATTTGGGATTTTATTCTGCCTCTCATTCTACTTCACCTGTAAAGCCTGCCTTAATACCTGTATTTTGACACTGCTTTTTCTCATCTGTCCCACATTCATCAGCTCTTAACTGACCCCCTTCACCCACTGACTCCGAGCAGCGGGCGGATGTGACCATAAACACGGTCAGAAAGAAAGGATTTCAGGTGGGACTTGAAAAAGGGAAGAGAGGGGGCAAGGCGGAGGGATTGAGGGAGAGTGTTCCCAGACTTCGGGACGACCTCCGATAGTGGGGCGGATGGTGTGAGGGGTGAACAGGAGGCCAGTGCCTGTCGAGCGGAGGTGCTGAGTACTGGATTGGGGAGTGAGGAGGTCGGAGAGATGTAGGAAGGTGCCAGGGAGTGAACACAAGTGTGAGAATCTTGAAGTCGATCCGTTCTGTGATGGGGAGCCAGTGGAGCCTGGCCAAAACTGGTGAGATGGGGTTACGGAGTTTGGTCTGGGTCAATATGTGGGTGGCAGAGTTCTGAATGAGCTGGATCTTGTGAATGGTGGAGCTGAGGAGACCAGTGACGAGTGCATTTGAGTAATCCAGGGGAGAGGTGACAAACACATGCACGAGGGTTTCGGCTGTATGTGGGGTAAGGTACAGATTAGATCCGCAGGAGTGAAGACGTTGATGGGAGACAAAGAGTATGGCTTCCGTCTTGTCCACATTCAGGTGCAGGAAGTTTGCACTCATTCAGGCCCTGATGTCTGCCAGACAAGCTGATAGAACATCGGCAAACCTGGAGTCGATGCTGCAGGAGGCAAAGTAGATTTGTCTCCTGCAGCATCGACTGCATACATGTGGAACTTTACCTCGTGTCTGCGGATGACATCGTGAAGCAGGAGCACATAGATGAGGAAAAGAAGAGGGCCAAGGATGGAACCCTGGGGTACCCCGTAGATGACCGGGTGAGGACGTGAGGAGAAATTATTTGCCGAGATGAAGTAGATGCAGTTGGTTATGTAGGACTCGAGTTAAGTACGACCGTGTGAATGCGGTCCCACTAAGGTAGATGAGGGAGAGATGGCAGAGAAGGATTGTGTGGTCAACTGTGTCAAACTTGGCAGAGAGATCCAGGAGATATGAGGAGGCAGAGGGAGCCCTGGTCACAGATAGAGAGAATGTCATTTGTGACTTTGACAAGCGCTGTCTCTGTGCTGTGGGTAGGGCGAAAACCAGACTGCAGGGGCTCGAGGAGGACTGGAGGGAAGAGATATGACCGAAGTTGACTTGAAACAATGCGTTCCAGGACTTTGGCAAGGAAGGGTAGGTTGGAAATGGGACAGTAGTGTGAGAGATTAGAAGGATCGAGAGTGGTTTTTTTTGAGGAGGGGTGTGATGACAGCGTTTTTCAAGGGGAGTGGAATAGAGCCTGAGGAGAGAGACTGGTTGACAGTGTCGGCCAGCAGGGGGGAAAGAATGGGGAGTTGAGTGACCAGCAGTTGGGCGGGGAGGGGGTCAAGGCAGCGAGTGGTGAACTTCATGCGGGTGATTGTGGTTGAGAGAGAGGAGTAAGTATTGGGTCTAACCTTGTGCAGAGGTGGGTGGGTCCATACAGTACAATACAAATTACATTTATAAAACACCTTTTGCATCTGGAGGATGTCCTAAAGCACATAAAGTTTAGTCCATATTGTTTGATGCATGTACCTTGCTTCAAGTGCTACACAAAAGCCCCAACAAACAAGATTAGTGTGCGTTCTTCTCCCACCTTAAGCCCAAAGAGGAAACACTAAGGATGCAGTAATAAATTTTACATGTGAGAAGCTGACTTACATTTTCTATGGGGGAGGAGGGAGAATGGGTGAATATCCTGGACCATTACTTTGGAATTAGGGATATTTATGATGAAATCTTCTCCCAGGAGAACTTCATCAGTGTTTGGTTGGAACCATTTCAACACATTTGGTTCCAAAATTATTGTGAGAACTGAAATGAGTGTTTGTGAAAAGTAACCTTTTGAGGGGGGGAAAAAAATATTTTCTTATTTGCTTGAATCTGACAAGAGTTGATTTGGAAACAAACGTCTGTTGAGTCTGTTATGGAGTCCTGTAGCTCAGTGGTTAGAGCACTCGCTTTGCAAGTGAGAGACCTGAGTTCAATTCCCGGCAGGGCAAAACCTTGGGCAAGTTTCCTTACTCCACACGCCAAATAATAATCCCTCCAAAACCAAAAACAATAATAAATTGGTCATTTTCAATCTATGACTGTTTGTGGGACTTTGCTGTGCGCAATTGGCTGCCGCGTTCGCCCACAAATATACAGTCAATTCACTTTACAGTGTGTTCTGTGAAGCGCTTTGGGACGTCCTCCCGACGTGAAAAGCGCTATATCAAATGCAAGGATTATTATTATTATTTTAACATGTATATTAAAGGCAATTTCCTAGACCCCCCTGAGGGTCTATCTCTACCTACTGAGGTTAGTAAACAGTAAAGAAGCGTTAGACTGGTATTGTATCCTTGCCACACATCCTCATTTAGCTGTATAGCCTAGAGACTTAATAATAATATAGAAAGAAATACAGTTTTGCATTTGGTCCTCAAGTGCAGCACCAGATGCACTAGTTACCCTTTGTGAGGGGTGAGGCATCTGAATATAGCTTGATGTGATGAAACCAAATATGCTGACGATGATGATCTATGATACATCATCCAGTCAAGGTAACCTGCTCCAAAGGCTGTGTGACTTTAAGGGAACCTAGCAGGTATGTGACGAACATCTGAGAGAATAGACTACTTGCTTGCCAAACATGGAAGATTCAAAAGCTTGTCACCTTGAAACAAAAATAATTTTGTCTCTTAGGATTGATGTAAGATCTATTTGGCTGCACCTGTAAGCTACATTTAGCTTTAGTTGAACTGAAGAGTAAGCAGAAATTTGTGCTGGATGTTTTTTTTGCAGTAAACAGCAGACTTACCTGAAAAAAAATATAGGTTATAGACCCTAGAAGTTAACCAAAATGAAAGAATTTTTTAAGGACAGTAAGGATGAAGACAAGGAAATTTACCTTTACATGTTCTCTTTTTTTAAGATTTGTTCCACAATTCACCATTAAAAATACACCATTAATAATAATAATAATCCTTGCATTTGATTTAGCGCTTTTCACGTCGGGAGGACGTCCCAAAGCGCTTCACAGAACGCACTGTAAAGTGAACTAACTGTATATTTATGGGCGAACGCGGCAGCCAATTGCGCACAGCAATGTCCCACAAACAGTCGTAGATTGAAAATGACCAATTTATTATTGTTTTGGGTTTTGGAGGGATTATTATTGGGCGTGTGGAGTATGGAAACTTGCCCAAGGTTTCGCCCCGCCTGGAATTGAACTCAGGTCTTTCACTTGCAATTAAAAAAATTAATTGCATTTTATTCACTTTTGCAACAACTGTAAAAAAAAGGATCTATTATATATCTATATCTATATTATACAAATGGGTGTTGGCCTAAAAAAATACAGTCATCACAGTAATTACAGTATTTCCAGTGAATCTTGTGAAATGCTTTGAGACATCCTCCCTATATCAAATGCAAGGACTATTATTATTATATTTTTATCACACAATACTTTCAAAACATAACCACAAATTTCAGTAAGGTTTTATAGGAATCATGTGCATTTGTCTTCATAGCTTCCTCCGCCTCGTATAATAATTCTATGATACACCACAGTGTATCATCTACAGTTTAAGAGAAAAGCTTTAATGTCCCCCTCCCACACACCCATCTTACCCAATTACATTATTTTGCTCTTCACACTTTGATCATTGGCTTCTCTGGGCTGATACTTGCACTTAGATGCAAAACTGCATTACATTTGCTACAGACAAGTGACCACTCAGCGTGAGTGAAATAAGGAACCTCACCTTGTGCCAAGTGGGCCCAAATCCACATCACAAGGACTCACGATTCAGCACCAAGTGTCAATAAATTGGCTGACTCAAATCTTATGCAATTCCTAGTATTTGGCAGTATTTGGTGCTGTCATCAGCTGCATGAAGTGGGAACAAGTCCTTTTCGCTAATCCAGTGCTTCCTCATTAATAACAATACTTGTATCTGATATAGCACCTTATTACATCAGCAAGATGTCTCAAAGAAATTTCGCATTTTACGATGAAGTGTAGTGTCTGTGCATTTGTAGGCAAACGTGGTAGTCAATTTATACACAGCAAGGTCTGGATGACCTGCAGCCTATGAAGGGAGGAGTTGGGGAGATTGACAAACAAGGAGTTTGCATTAGTCAAGCCTGGATGTTATGAATGTGTGTATGAGGGTTTTGGAGGCCAGCCGTGTGAGACAGTGGCAGAGCCGGGCAATATTGCAGAGGTGGTGGAAGGCAGAGCGGGTCATAGCACGGATGTGGGGTAGAAGGGATAGTTGAGGGTCAAACAAGACATCAAGGTTCTGGACTGGATTAGCAAGGTGGATGTGCGACCATGGATAGTGATGCTGTCAGCGTCTGAGGTGTAGAGGCGTTGACAGGAGCCAATCAGGAGAGCCTCGGACTTGTTGACGTTCAACTGAAGAAAGTTAGCTTTCATCCAGGACTTGATGTCTGACAGGCATCCTGTCAGGACAGCAGTGGTTCTGGAGTCAAGGGTGGAGGCAGAGAGGTAGAGTTGGGTGTCATCCGCATACATGTGGAAGTTGACACCATGTTTGCGGATGATGTCACCAAGACATCAGACTCCAGGTAATTGGCTTCCAGCAGCTGTCACCCCCAAGTCTCAGAGTTTCCTCATCAGCTATCTCGTGGATATCTGCCTTCAGTGTAGTGGGAAGACCTTTAGGACAGCTTGTGTTTACCTGACAGAAAAGGGAGGGGGATATAGAAGAAGGATGTTCAATCAGGAGACTGAGTCCGGTTACAAAAATACACACAAACTGAGACATAAGTGAAGTACACCTCAACATTTATTATTGATGATAATTTGGGTTTTGGAGTTACATGTATGTAGTATATAAATTAACTAAATATTTTATATTATATAGTTACATCTTAAATGGTCTCAGCACTATTACAAAACTTTAAATCAAAATTTGTTGTTTGACCCTATGGTCCTCACTGGCCTCCAGTGTCATGTCTTTTCAGTCTGTTTGTAATCAGTTTCCTTGTTATGATTTGTGTGGAAGCTTGTTAAGCCTAGCCCCATGTGTTACTTGCTTTGCTTGCATTGCCTTGAGTTCTGCAGCAAGGCTAATGCATACCATCTGGTGCTCCGCTGACATCTTGCTTTGTGCTTTTGTCATTCATACCCAGGTTCTGACTTGGCACCTTACCATCTGCTTCTCCAGTACATGATATTCAGGACTTGTCTGGCGCTATGCCGGTTGCTCAGTTAGCATCTTCCCAGTGCTTGTTTAGCCTTGTACCTTACTGCTCTGGTCCTTAGAAATTATGCCAATGTATTTGCCCAGTGTTATTTCAGTGCCCCCTTGACTAATTGGGAGACTCTGTGCTCTCTTAATTATTCTCATTGTTTTTCTTCAATGTTTAGACCATGGGATTTAAACTATAGTTTGGGCTAATAGACGACCTATGGGCTAATTATATATAAATGAATGTAGGAGTGAGTTATGAGCTACCAATGCAAACATTTACAGGTTAGGGTTAGCACATCTCAGTGTTCATTAGCACATCTCATTGTTAGTTCCCATTGTGTCTTTTTAGTACAACGCAAGGAACAAGTTAATTTATCCTGTTGTTCACCTCATCCTGAAGGACAACAAATCTTGTTGTCTCCAAGAATAATTAGACATTAATCCAGATAAGACTATGTGCCATTAAGTGCACATAGTACACTCACAAAGTGAATACATTGCAAACGCACGTGAAACAAAAACATAAGTCGCTAGGAACACTCAGCAGGTCAGGCAGCATCTATGGAGAAAGGAAAGTGAGTCAACGTTTCGGGTCCACAACCCTTCTCGGCAAACAGGGCAGACAAGTTCTGATGAAGGGTCATGGACCTGAAATATTGACTCACTTTCCTTTCTCCATAGCTGCCTGACCTGCTGAGTGTTCCCAGCAACTTCTGTTTTTGTTTCAGATTTCCAGCATCTGCAGTATCTTGCATTTTGCAAATATATATGACCTTGATATCAGACTACTACAGCATATAGCTTTACATAGCTCAGAGGATGGCTGTACAGCCCCAAGAAAACTGACTGGAATAGAAATATTAATAATAATAATCCTTGCATTTGATATAAAGGCTTTCACTGCCAAAAATCTCAAACTGCCTCACGTAGTTTTCTGTAAAGTGTAGTGGTTGTGTATTTGTAGACAAACAGGGCAGACAATTTGTGTACAGCAATGCCCATAAATAGCCCAAAAGTAAATGATCAATATTTTTTCTCTGAGGCTTACCTGCTAGGACACCGGGAGAAATCCTTTCTTTTTAGAATAGTGCCGCATGTTTAACATCCAATTGAACAGGCAGACCTCGTTTTAACAACATATCTAACAATGCAGCACTCCCCCAGCCTTCCATCAGTCTAGATAATGAACTCAATATCCTCAAGTGGGGCTCAAACAAACAACTTTCTAACTCAGAAACAAGAGTGCTACCAAATCAGTCAGGCTGACATTGCAAATAATTGAGGAAACTGGCCTGTTTCCTCTCTTCTCTGCGAGATTTATTTTCCAAGCAAAGTTGAGTCACTGATTAGAGTTGAGGACACAACATGCCTGGACTGCACATTAAACCATTTTAAAATTTGAATTAGGTTTGCTTTGGAGATCCTGAAAACAGTCAAGTTAGTTTATTCCTCTTTTAGGGTCCCAACTGCCGTGCACCATTAATTAGCCAAGGGCATGGAAATTAAAATGTTTCCAATCCTCCGTCAATACCCTGACACGAAGAAATGTAGCTTGGGGTGCCTCACTCTATGATTTTCTTTCTTTTCCTACGGAGATTTGCTTCCTCTCAGCTTAGCACCTCTACCAGCTGTCCTGAGAATGAAACGCAGTCTGACTACAAAATCTGTATTCTATCACTCTTGGTCCACCAGGTATGGACAACAGCTCCCTGACTCCCTACAGTCCCCCTAAAATAGTGTTTTAAACCAAAAGACTGGATTCACTCTCAGGTTACGAATTGTCAAATTCATGGAGATATTGTGCTATAAATTAGTCCACCAAAGAAACAATTTCAGCTTGCCAGAAATTAATTTAACTTGTGACCTTTAACAGTCGTTAAAGATGCAACACCTTCTTTGCCAACACCTTCTCGACATTGGAATTGAACCAATGTCAAACAGATACATTCGCTAAGTGGGTGATGCATTCTAAAAAGTTTATTAACAATGCAACATACTGAAATGAATCCTTGCATGTCCTCACTTGTTGAAATGCTTTACGATCGATAAACTCGATAACTGTGACTAGGAATATTATGGACAGCTTTGTGTCTGTGGGTCCACATTTGCAAAGGATATCCAACTGAGCAAACATTGAACAGTTTTTATCACTGCTCGGATATCTCAGTAGCAGCTATAATTTCTGATGTGTCACAGCACACACAAAAATATCCTTGACAATATCCCGATGTTATTCTCCAGAGGTAGATTTGGAAATGGTGCACAGCCCGGGTGCGATAGCTCAACTAAAAATAACTACCAACCTGTTTTCTTGATTTTGGAAATAGGGCAATTCTGTTCTGAACCTATTTCTCCTGAGCAGCCTGTTCAGAATCCCTGCTATGAGCACTATGTGTCATTGGTTTTGTTGGGATACTGACTAGACTTAAAACTTGTAGAGGAATTGTTTTAGTGTAAAGTAATCCCTTATGTCACCCACATGGAATAGTGTTTTTTTTAACAACTTCTGTCGCTGTGATTTTTTTTACTAAATCATTGCTCTGAGAGAGGTGTGGGTAAAGATCCCATGGTCCACCTTTACAAAGCCCAGCAGTGCATTTGAATTCCAGCTACAGTACTATTAAGTGGTAGGGCTCAGGTTTTCATGCATGGCCAATTCTGAATTTGCCATCCCAGAGGACGCCAAGTGAAGGCCCGAAAATACTTAAGATCATAAAATTTGATTGAGCAAAATTTTGAACAATTTTGAATTTTGACCCCCCTCTTCTCCCCCCCCCCCCCCCCCCCACCACGTATTCAAATTCAAGATCCTCATCCTCACCTACAACATAGTAGGTTGGAGAGGTAGAAGGGAGCAAAGCCATTCACGGCCTTGCTCCCTTCTACCTCTCCGACCTACTATCCCCCTACCTACCTGCCCGTACCCTCCGTTCCTCTGGCTCCGGTCTGCTCCACATCCCCCGCCCCAACCGCACTACGATCGGTGGCCAGGCCTTCAGCCTCTCAGCCCCGAGGCTCTGGAACTCTATCCCCCAGTGCCTTCGCCGCCTCCTCCCTTTCCTCCTTCAAGGCCGGTCTCAAGACCTTTCTCTTTGATCGTGCCTTCAGCTCCCCTCTCGACTCTCTACCCCCTCCTCGCTCCCTCCCTTCCCTCCCCTCACCTTGACCATGTCCCCCCTGCTCGGGTCCTGACCCAACTGTACAGCGCCTTGGGACGTCCTCCCGACGTGAAAGGCGCTCTATAAATGGAATCTTGTTGTTGTTGTATCCTATAATGACTGAGACTGAATTGAAGGATTTTCTGAAATTCTGCAAAATCTTAAATTATAAGATAATGTATCAAATGCTTCTCCACAGAAGTAGTGAGGAAATCTGAATACAAATCAGGCCAGTCTCATCACGTGTGTGTCATAGCTGCTCATTTCAGAGGCGTTGACAAACACCTAGAAAGTGGAGTCTTGTAGCATATTGTTAGAGCACTCAACTCACAAGCGAGAGGACTCAGGTTCGATTTCTAGGAAGGGCGAAACACTTGCCAAGTTTCCTTACTCCACCCGCCTCTGTTTATTTAGGGGCAAGTATGAACTTGGTTGTTAGTCGATTGGCAGATCGATTTCTGAGGGTAATAATCCCTTCCAAAAAAACTTTGGTCACTCAATCCACAACGGTTCATTACGCCTCAAAATGTACAGTCAATTCACTTTACAGTATGTTCTGTCTCAATGACTTGATAAGGCGCTAAATCAAATGCAAGGATTATTATTATTATCTATACTAACAATGTCTGTGTGTGTGTGTGTGTGTGTATCAACCAAGATCTCAATAACCGATTGACGTAGAGACATGATTTATACCTCATCGGAAAGGTCTTGCATCTAGGAGTGTCATGGGCATATTTATTTTCGGGGATCTTCTATCGTTGTTGAGCAATGACCTGAACAAACCTATCACACATGTATGGAAGTTACATGTAAGCTGCGGTTACACGTGGTGGCCGCGCCAACTCCCAGTGCCGCTGTGGCACGCAGCTCACACACACTCAGATGAAGCCAAGCGGCGGAAACTAGAAGGCGGTTGTAAGGCGGCTTTTCCTGCTGCTCCTGGGCAGCCCTGGGCTGGGCGGCGCCATTTCGGAGTTGGGCCGGTGGCGGGTGACAGTTGGCTCGGTAAGGCTGCGGGATTTCTGGCTGCCTCAGTGCCGTGGTTTAGCAGCGACTAGCCAGTGGGGGTTGAAGTCTGGGGTTCGCGTTGTGGCCTCACCCAGGGATGGGGTTTAGCCCTTCCCCCTCTGAAGTTTAGCTTCTCCCCCTCTGGAATTTAGCTGCTCCCCCTCTGGGGTTTAACCCCACCCCCTCACCCTCCCCTTATGTATATAATGCCATCCATATAATGGATCCAACAGATGGCCAAATTAACATTCCCGAAGGTTGTGGGACCATTGTACAAGACATAGCAGAGCTCGAAACCAAAGTTTTCCCGAACCTCAGCCATAAGTACACAAATCTGCATTCCATATTGGATCCTTTGGTTGCAAGCGGGTCACTGCAGCCTGCACTATTATAAAGCAAGTGGCTTATCTGTCTTCTCAAAGAGGGATGAAGCGGCATTGGAAGATTAAAGAAATGGACATGGTGAAAGAACACTTTAATGAGGCCATTTAATGAGGCTATTTGCTGGCACCAGGAATTGTACCACCAAAACAAATCTTCCACACATTAAGATTTATAGAAACCTTCATAGACTTCGGAAAGAGTTTTAGAAAAACAGACAGCAAAACGTTAAGAAATATTTCTCTATTCCCTTTTAATCTGAACATTTCCCAAATTCTATTGCATTAAACTATGTTTTGTAGAACAATACACGTTGACAGAGAATATAGTGTTCCCCATTTTCACTGATGCTGCTTTAGTTTATGTTATTTTGTTGCGTAATTTCTTTGAAATGAAGACTGAGAACAGAGTGACCTTGTAAAACATAGTGAAGTGTATCTTAAGCGTTCATCATACTATATTTATATCCATCCAGCTCAGTTGGTTCCACCTTTAGTGCGGATTCCTGACTGTCCAGCACCTTAGGACGTCCTCCTGACGTGAAAGGCACTATACAAATGTAATTTGTTGTTATAGTTAGTCAGAAATTTATGGGACATCAGGACTTGGAACACCTATTACTCCAGGAAGTGCTAGGGGTGTGATGGATTGTTTGAATATATCATTTGGATGGGACTTTAAACTAAGGTTCCCATCTGCCTCTTTAGGTGGGTGTTAAAGACCCCATTCCAATGTTTGAAAAGAGACTGGAATTTCTTTTGGTGTCCTGGCCAACAATCCCTCAAATAAAATTGATCATTCACTTAATGGCTGTTGGTCGGATGTTGCTGTGTGCAATTTGTCTTTTGTGTTCTCCCACAAGGTACACAGTCATTACACTTTAGAGTAAATCCTGTGAACCTCTTTGACACCCGCCTAATGCGCTATATTAAATGTAAAGATTATTATTATTACGTCACAGAAATATAGGATGGAAAAGACTAATGCGAGTCCTTCTGGTCAGTCTCACAAAGTCTTGGCCTAAGTTAACCCTCCAATGCAGTGCATTGTCGGAGGTGCCGTCCTTCGTATGAGACTTGAAACCGAGGTCCTGTCTGCCTGCTCAGGTGGACATTAAAAATCCCATAGCGCTATTCAAAAAGAAAAGGGCGTTTACTTCCAGTGTCCTAGTCATCAATCCTTCAAATAAAATTGGGCACTCGTTTCATGGCTGCTTGTGTCACGGAGATGTTTTGCCGTGCGCAATTGTGCTGCTGCGTTTGCCTACGAACACAGTCACTTCATTTCACAGTAAATCCTGTGAAGCACTTTGAGACATCCTTCCGACCTGATAAGGCACTCTACCGAATGCAAGGATTATTATTATTATTTGCCATTTATTGATGCAATAATTCTCAGTCATTGTGGGAAATACATTAGAACATTCCAAATGGATTGTTATATAAAGGATGAACAATTATGAGCAGATTTCTTCTGATCAGCAGAATTTTTTTATGGGTATGTATGTACATTTGATTCATTTCAAAATACAGTATAAATCAAGTACTGCAATATGATCCTTTTGCAATAAATTGGTGCAAAGCCATTTATATTCCTTGGTATTTAATCTCTCAGGAGTACCATTGCCTTCTTTGCAACTTCTTGATCTGCGGCTTGAAATTACACTTGCATTTATATAGTGCCCTTCACGTGTGTTGCCCTCCAAGGTCTTGCTCCCCCCTACCTCTGTGACCTCCTAATCCCCTTCCATCCTGCTTGCTCCCTCCGCTCAGCGGGCTCTAGCCTGCTTCACATCCCCCGCCTTGCTCGCCCCACTGCCACTCTGCCCCCACCCTCTGGAACTCCATCCCACAGTCTGTTTGTCCAGCGCCTTGGGACATCCTCCCGACGTGAAAGGTGCTAAACAAATGTAATTTCGTTGTTGTTATCGTCATGTCTCAGAACTCTTAACAGCCAGGTGGGTTAACGCCAAAGTACAATAGAAGAGGAAAGTCTTTTCATGTGAATTGAAGATGGGGCAAGAAGGAGGGATTGAGGCAGGGAGTTCCAGAAATCTGGAGTATAATGGCTGAAAGCACGAACGTCAATGGTGGAGAGGAGGGAATGAGGAATGTGTGGAAGTTAGCTGAGCGGATGGTGGAGTGCAGTATGAGCAGGTTGGAGAGGTAGGGAGATGCCAGGGTGTGAAGTTATTTGAAAATGAGTTAGTATATTGAAATCGATCTATTCTGCAACAGGGAGCCAGCGGAATGGCAAGAACTGGGTGATGGGGTGCAGAGCCTGGTACTGGGTGAGGACACAAGTGGCCGAGGTATTGAATCATTTGGAACTTGTGGAGTCCTGTAGCTCAGTGGTTACAGCACTCGCTTTGCAAGCGAGAGACCTGAGTTCAATTCCAGGCAGGGCGAAACCTTGGGCAAGTTTCCTTACTCCACACAGAGCCTAATAATAATCCCTCCAAAACAAAAAACAATAATAAATTGGTCATGTTCAATCTACGACTGTTTGTGGGACACTGCTGTGCGCAATTGGCTGCCGCGTTCGCCCACAAATATACAGTCAATTCACTTTACAGTATATTCTGTGAAGCGCTTGGGACGTCTAGAAGACGTGAATAGCACTATATCAAATGCAAGGATTATTATTATTGGAGCTGGTGTATACTCGTGTTTATATACGAGGAGTAGATTAGAAAAATCGAGGTGGGAGTTGACGAATATGATGAATGAGTGTTTCAGCAGTGTTTGAAGTAAGATAGGGCTGGTCTTAAGTCTCTAAGCTCATTTGTGAGGGCCACTATATAAATGCCGGTTCTTGATGTTTTACAATTTTAATTTGCACAGAATTCTAGAAAATTCTTAAATGTATTTGTAATTTGGAAACTGGTTCTCTTTAACTGTGGAAACAATCTTCTAAATTAAAACTGAATTTAAGAATTTTCCCCATTTCTTAAATTTTAAGATGTTTTTGTCCGGCTGCCATCGGTAACATGACGGAGCTCTGGGAACATTGCAATAATAAAAAAAAGAAGAAAAAAAGGCATTTGATATAATGGCTTTCATACCGTAAAGTGGAGTATTTTGTGGGTGATTATGAGTGTTCTCGTTATAGTCGATTTTTGAGCTAAAATACATTCAAAAGAATATAAAATATTTTTCCTCCACCATGGACAATGATGTGTTGTAGGTTGTGAAATTCCTTTTAAATATGAATGAAATTTGAAACCCGAAGTGTTTTTTTATGTCAGTCGCCATTGTCACCATTCATCCATCTGCACAACAATGCACAATTTCAGGACTGGAAGTGCACTTATACAATAATTATTGTTAAATGTTACACTCTTTTTGTACTGGAAAATGTCATCATAGTTCAAGAAATTTAACTCACAATATCACACAATCATTATGAATCATTCGGCCCATTTGATTTCATCCTTCCAGAATACCTACCCTACAGTCCACCCATCACAGCATGGAAACGTTTTTTAAACGAGTCCAGTGGGATCAGTCACTTTTCCTGGTAACATGTTCAGTTGTTATTTACCTTTCGAGTAAAGAAATATTGCTAGGTTCTTTCCTGAAACTGCCTTTTTCAACCCAAAATCCTGTGATGTCTTTAGCAGCCCCAAAGCGCTCTGGGACGCTACCTTGCATGAGGGACGCTATATAAATTCAAATTGTTGTTGTTGTCCCAGTCTAATTAAATGCTATGCTCTGGCTTTACTTTCTCAGTACCAGCTTATCATTAGGTCCCCTCGGAGACATCTTTCAAGACTAAAGATTTGGAATCATTGTCCATAAATTATTGAATAAATAGAGATAGAAACATAGCAATAAATAATTAATGCTGAAAAAGCAGGATAAAAAAAATCAATTCATCATATAACAGTAAGTAAACTAGACTTGGGAATAGGGCTTAGGTCTAGAAATAAAACTAGTAAATTCCTTTCAATGATCAATCTTGTATTTCTCTCTAGTTGTAGACCCAGCAAGTGACTCCTTAAAAGTCACTCTCTCATTTTAGTTTAAGCTGACCTATTTTGATGTGTGTCGTGCTTAAAAATAAGCATAGTTCCAAATGATTGATTCGACGGTGTACATAGAACACAAGGTTAAAATGAGAATGCCTGGATCAAGACTGGACATTGTAAGAATTGTTTTTCCTCAGAGTGGTAGACATGTGAACAGAAACCCAGAAAATCAGCTGGTGCCCTGGTGACTAACTCTTTCAAAAAGGAATTGGAGAAATCCCTGGTGGTACACAATGGTAGGCGTGGATACAATACGATATATATCTATATAAGGCCTTCTACATCAGGAGGACATCTCAAAGCACTTTGACACTGCTGGCTGGGTACCCGAGCTATGGGGTGGGATGACTGAAAGCACAGTTAGAGGAGTGGGGATGGGTGGTTGCTGGAATGATGTATGTGGAGGAAATAATAAATAGGTCAGGAAAGAGGTGAGAAATGGCTGTTATCAAGGTTTTGCTTGATTGATTTTATGGATTAGAAATGTCTGTCCCAAGCTTCCCCTCGGAGATTGAAAGTGGATGACAACAGCAACACGATTTCATTGTATAGCACCTTTTATGTAGGGCGGACATCCCAAGGCCCTGGACAGCGTACAGTATTTCAGCCCCGAGCAGGGGTCAGGGGGAAGAAGGGAGGGGAGGGGAAGGGGGGCGGCCGATGGCGTGGTCCAAGAGGAGGGTCTTGAGGTGGGACTTGAAGGAGGCTAAGGAGGGGGCGAAGCGGAGTGATTGGGGTGTAAATTTAATTTAATCTATTTAAATGACATGTAAATAGGGTGGGGCTTGTGGGACACGTAGAATATGTGGGTTGAGAGAGTGCAGAGGAGAGTAACAAAGTATTAGAGAAATTAGTTATGAAGCACGATTAAGTTAGAACTCGTCATCTTCTTATATCATTGTTCCCTTATATTCTAAATGGGTTTTCGAATCGTTGTTATTCCTTACATTTCCCCAGTGTTCATATCAACAAAGAAGAAATAGAGGTATGGAAGACCGTGTTAAAAAGATAAATAAAAGAACTGAACTTTAATAGTTTACAGCTGAACTTAATGTCTGCCAAAATTCTGAACCATAACCCTTTATTGTGGAAAAATAGAGCTTATAACACCAAGCTTCCAGCCACAAGCCACGTGAAGTCCAGTTGCTTATTGATTAGAGCACTTGCCTCGCAAGCGAGAAGACCCTGGTTCAATTCCCAGGTGGGGCGAAACCTTAGGAAAGTTTTGCCTTTTGACCCACAGAGCCATTACGTTGCTCAAGGCTATTGAGGACCATGAATCTGTTTGACGCATTCAGGCTCGCAGAGATCGGTTCAATTTATTTTATTCTTGGAACGTGGCCGACGCTGGCATTTACCTCCCATTCCTTGGGGTCTTGAAATGAATGTGCCTTTCAGAAGGCATTAAGAATCAACAACATAGTGTGGGTACCAGAGCCACACGGAGGCTGGAAAGGTAAGTTGCCATATTTCCTTCTTTAATAAATAATAATAATCCTTGAATTTGATATAGCGCCTTATCATGCCCTTCACAGAATACACTGTAAAGGACATTAGTGAGTCAGCTGAGTTTTTACAACAGTCTATTTTTTGTGGCTATTTTTCTGGTGCTTGCTCAAATTACCTTTTTATTAAACTGCCATTGCTACATTCAAGCACATATTCTTTAGGTTAATTTAGGCTTTAAGACTTACCTCTTCGACTGCACTTTTGGCCATCATTTCCACCCCTGGCAGCTGGGGTGCCCAGGCAGCTGTGTAAAGTGTTTTGACATGTCCTCCCAATGTGAAAGGCACAATCTGAATGTAAATTGTATTATATTGCTAGTCCAGTAACATTACCACTGCAAGCCCTCAATCACACACACTCGCATGTGCACTATACTGTATTTATATAGTTCTTTTCATATTGGAAGGAGGTCTCAAAGTGCTTCACACAGCGGAATGGTTGCGCACCCCAGGTGTTGTGAGTGTGGGTGTGGGGTCTCTTTGACCGTGCCTTCAGCTCCCCTCTCGACCCCCTCCTCGCTCCCTCCCTTCCCTCACCCTGACCATTTCCCCCTTGCTCGGGTCCCGACCCAACTGTCCAGTGCCTTGGGACGTCCTCCCGACGTGAAAGGCGCTCTATAAATGAAATCTTGTTGTTGTTGTTGTAGTATGTGGCGAGGGGTGGGCGGCGTTTGTCCTTAAACGTCTCGTATGACAGTCTATGAAGGAGAAGCAAGTTTCTCACAAATGTCTTGGCCAACATCCTCAATCACTCTGCAGCAGTTTGTGAGACAAATTGCTTTGTGCAAATTGGCCGCTGCATCTGCTTTACAGATACAGACACCTACCTCGCCTGACAGCAAATTACCTGCAAAGCGCTTTGAGACGTGTCAACGATGGGGGCATTTATGTCATTTATGATCAATTATCGTTTCTAATGTGTGAAAACTGCTGCCTGTGTTTGAAATGTGCAAGACGAGAGGTGGTGGAAAAGAGACTTTAGATTTAAATCCTCAAATAACACAAAACACCCGAATAACGTTACAGTCTCCGTCACGCGTGGATTGCCTGACCAGGGCTCTATCAATAGCTACTTGCACGTCCACAGCCCGATTTGCATCAAACACCAGCGGGTTGCAAATGAGGACTAACAACATGGTGCGCCATAAGCACTTTAGACCTAATTAGCGAACTCCGAAAATAGAACAAATGAGAGGGGAGGGAGTGTGTGTGGGGGGGAGTGTGTGTGAGGGGGGGGGAGTGTGTGAGGGGGGGGGGGGAGTGTGTGTGAGGGGGGGGGGGGGGGGGGGGGTGTGTGTGAGGGGGGGAGTGTGTGTGAGGGGGGGGGGAGTGTGTGTGAGGGGGGGAGTGTGTGAGAGGGGGGGGGGGGAGTGTGTGTGAGGGGGGGAGTGTGAGTGGGGGGAGTGTGTGTGAGGGGGAGTGTGTGTGTGAGGGGGGAGTGTGTGTGAGGGGGGAGTGTGTGTGAGAGGGGGGAGTGTGTGTGAGAGGGGGGAGTGTGTGTGAGGGGGGGGTGGATGTGTGTGAGGGGGGGGGGGAGTGTGTGTGTGAGGGGGGGGAGTGTGTGTGAGGGGGGGGGAGTGTGTGTGAGAGGTGGGGAGTGTGTGTGAGAGGGGGGGGAGTGTGTTGAGGGGGGGGGGCTCTGTGACATTGCACATTGGTACAATTCAGTTCTATATTAAATAAATACATTTTAAATTAATTTTCCTTTTGTATAGAATTTTTTTTTTTGCACATCAGGGTCTTATGCAAACACTGAATATAAAACATGATACTTAACCTGAATTAATTCACACTTCCGCAATCGCCATCCAAATTTACCCCCAAAGTCAAACTAATTGTTATTTTAGAGTACAAGGTGTTGCTAGCATATCAGTTGTCAGATTCGCCTACAACCTTCATTTCTAATCAATTATAATTTTGTAAGCTGTTTTGAGATGTTTATTTTGCGCTCTATAAATGCAAGTTAGTGCTCCTAATGTCTAAGTGGCTAGATCTGTGCAAAACACAAGTCATTTCTCAGCTCTCAGTCATATAGCAATAGCTGCACTCTACCGGGTAAACCCAATTAATCACAATTATTTGCCCCAGATTGTTTTGTGCTGGCTGCAGCAAACTGAAGTCATCACAATAAGCTTTGCTGTCACAGAACTGCGATTTACATGGTTTTCTGACTCTTTTCAACCCTGATAACAATAATAATCCTTGTATTTGATATAGCACTTTTCACATCTTCTAGATGTCTCAAAACGCTTCACATATTGTAAAGTGAATTGACTGTATATTTGTGGCTGTATATTTGATCTTAGCCCGTTCGGCCATTCACCAAGATTCACTTATTTTTTTCTTAAAATTACAGACACCAACCTTTGGAAAAACAGCCATTAATTATGTTTTAGAACCATTTTACACACGGAATAAAATATATTTAAAAAAAATTCCCTTTTTAAATATTTTCTCAGCTAAAATGGAAATAGAGTTCTTTCACCCAGACACAGCTCAGGCTGATGAGGAGACTGTCCTCAGTTCTACTCAGATCCTGCAGTAAATTTGCTTGAGCAGACTCAATTAGCTCATACAAGCGAGTCCAAGTACTCACCAACTAATAATCCCAATAGGCCTTCAGGAGAAATGGAAATTCATGTAGGGGATTCTCTTTTGACAGAGGAAAGTGTATGGATAAAGCAGAGGGAGCTTTGCTCTACATCTGATCTGGAAATGTATGAGTGACAAAAAGGTTCCATCACTCAGCAAAAAAAAACACACACCTTGAATAAGAGCTGAAACATTTTTCAGTCTTTAGTATTCAACTAGTTATATAATATTATGCTGCATTTTATACTAATTGCATTCATACTTTACCTTAACAAATGTCAAAATGCTTGATAAGTGTGACTTTGGACATTTGAGCAAGGATATTTAAAGATATAATAATAATAATAGATATAGTGCATTGACACAAAAACATATTGCATTTATAAAGCTCCTTTCAGGTTGTGAGGACATCCGAAGGCATTGAACATGCAGGCACCCAACAACAGCAAAATTATATTTGTATAGCGCCTTATCTAAACCAGAATTTCATGCATTCCACCTACATGGAAATTCCCGTGTATTGGAATGAAATGCACAACGTCTTCCTGGAGGGACCATTCCGCTTAATTACATCTGGAATGTTTTAAAGTACTTCAGTGGGATGGAGTGACTGGATCTGGATACCGATTTGAATAGGATACATTTGGCTACCGATTTGGATGGGAATATCCCACAAATAGCCAAGAAGTGAGCAACCCATTTTATTTGGGGAACATTTGACCAGGACCCTGGGAGAAACTCCCTTCTTTTTTCACATAGTGCATTGGGATTTTTAACATCTACTTGAACAGGCAAACGGGGTTTCAATTTAACGTATGAATAATGACACCTCCAACATTGCAGTACGTCAGACTGCATGAGCCCATGACCCAACATGATGGTTGAATCCACCACCTGACTCGGAGGTGACAGTGCTACCAACTGAGTCAACCTGAAACGCAAGATGTTGACTCATGGCATGGACAAAAAATGCAATTTTAGGAAACTATTTCAAAGCAAGAAAAGCGGTAACAAGGCAAAGTAGTTTTGCAAGGAAATTCCAGTCAAAGGGGATATTGTGGCTGAATTAATGAAACAAGAGGGAATAGGAAGAAAGCAATAAACCAGAGAGGAAAGCAGAGGGTACAAGTAGAGATGAAGAAAATTTCACAGATAGGATTAAACAAGATAATGAGACAAGTTAGTGAGGTTTGTTGGTCCGAATGACCTGTTTTCGTGCTGTACAGCCAAAGCGAGTGTACATAATAATACTGGCATTTGATATAGCACCTTATTACGTCATTGAGGCATCTCAAACCGCTTTACAGAATATACTATAAGAAATGTTTTGATTTAGTGAAAGGGGTTTTGATTTAGTGTCCTTTGTTGAATTTTTAAACCCAATTTGAAACTTACCGCAGACTACTGGAGCCGCAATACACAACCCCTGCACCAGCTGAGCTTTGGATTTTAGCTGCACGGCTTTGAGGAATCGAGCAGAGAAGGAGGAAATGAACAAAGAGGAAAAGCGGAGTTACAGTCCTCAACTCCAGGCTGAACATACTTAAATCATTATCGGCTGTCTCACACAGCTCAGCAGCCAGCACTCAGTGCATACACAACTCCACAGTCCACAAAAAGAAAAGGAATTTTATATTCAAAGGCATTAATAGATTTATCAAAATCATTGCGGAGGGATTTAGTGCCACGTGGATTTAACTCCTGCATTCCTTTTTTTAATAATAACTTCAGCTATAATATCCAAAATTATAAGTTTGCTTTACAATTGGGCTCAAAAATTGATTCATTTGATTTACATATACAAGTATAAACAGCAGCAAACAAAATAAGTTCAGGGCCTTGAACACTGGCTACGGCATTTGGGGAATTAGATTTTCTTTACTGAATTAATTAATAATCAGCACCTTTTGACATGAAAGGCGCCGTACAAATGTAATTTGTAGTTGTTACAATAATAATGTTGAACAAATACCTAGAAAACCTTTGTAAGACACAAAGATTATATGATTAGTTTTGCAAAGATAGTAAATCCCATTATGTCCAGGTGATCCATTGTCGCATACCCAGTGATCGTTACTTATAACAGATTTAATGTAACCATTTCCTAGAATCTCATCAATCTTGAAATAAATTATTTGAATAATCAAGACTGCATTAGATCTGTGGAGATTTGTAGCTACAATACTCCAGAGTCAAATTGTCTGGGTGAACACTACATTTCAAAAACAAAGTCTGCTGTACAGTTCATAAACGATATCCAAAGGTCATGTACAGGTTTCCATTTAATCCTCAAAAGGAACACCGTATTATCGGTTGCATAACTCTTACCTTGAAAGCACACACGGCTATTACTAGCTTTCAAAGGTTGCACCTCCAATGTAATTGCTGAAATGCCTTACTTGCTAGATTCCCAAGCTCCAGACCATTTAATACTCTGCAGCCTGTGCTCCCTCCCAATCCTCACTCAGCTCCAATTGCTCCCCAGTGGATCTAACTCAAGATTCTCGTTCTTGCATTCAATTACCTCCATGGCCTTCCCCCCCTACCCCTGCGACCTCCTGCAACCCTCATGTTCCAGCTGCTCCCTCCACTTGGCAAACATCAACCAAAGCTCCACTTTACACCCCCTACCCACACTCCGACCATCAGTACTCTGTTGCCTGCATCTTCATCCATACCAAACTCCGCACCCCCATCACCCCAATCGTCACCAGGTTCCACTAACTCCCCGGCTGTAAAAGGTTCAAGTTCAAGATCTTCATCCTCGCATATCCCTTCACGCCCTAGCACCTCCCTGACCTGCTCGTACTGATATTCAATGGAAGAATGCACAAGCATAATAGCTTGATTTAAATGCATGGAGTTAATAATAATAATAATCCTTGCATTTGATATAGCGCTTTTCACGTCGGGAGGACGTCCCAAAGCGCTTCACAGAACACACTGTAAAGTGAATTGACTATATTTGTGGGCGAACGCGGCAGCCAATTGCGCACAGCAATGTCCCACAAACAGTCGTAGATTGTAAATGACCAATTTATTATTGTTTTTGGTTTTGGAGGGATTATTATTAGGAGTGTGGGGTAAGGAAACTTGCCCAAGGTTTCGCCCTCTGCCTGGAATTGAACTCAGGTCTCTCGCTTGCAAAGCGAGTGCTCTAACCACTGAGCTACAGGACTCCACGAATTACCATTCATAAACACAACTTTAAGATTAAGTAAGTGCTTACAACTCTCATTACCTACTGATGCATCACTTTTAGATAAATTAACAATAATAATGCTTGCCTCCTTGCATGTATCCCAACCAATTATTTGACCAGGGCAAAAGGAATCACAAGAAAATAATTCTTGAATTTGTTATCGCCGTAATACATAATGTACAGGGTCGACAATTTTACAAAGTAACCATTCCCCAACCACAAAGGCCCATCTTGATCAATTCTTGTGTTATGGGAAATTATTTTGTCTTAATAAACAAAATGCACGATATACATGCAGACATGAGGGAGAAGTGTATAAGAGCATATTAGAAAAGGTGATGGCTCACATGTGATGCATTAACTAGATAGGTTGAATGTGCTGCTTCCACATAATATTCTGTGTAATTCTATGTTTCTCCTCCCGACGTGAAAGGCACTCAATAAATGGAATCTTGTTGTTGTTGTTATACGTACATTCAGCATTTCTGCATTATACACAGAGGAATAAAATATTGTCCTGGCTTTGTACGTAAATTGAAACACCTATACTCTGCTTTAGTATTAAAGCAAGTATTTCCTCTCAAGTAACAACATCCTAAAAACCTGTAAATATAAACTTCCAACAGAAGAAAACAATATCCATCATGAACAAAGTTACAAATGACTTATGGTCACATATCCTACAGCACACCATTCAATCTTTTCAAACCAGATTTGTACTCATTACAAATTGAACTGTGCATTAGAATTGAGGACTGAAGGGCTGCAGATTACCAGTGAAGCCTTCATAATTACAGTGACGTCACCATTTCCACTGTAAGCTCCGTGAAACATATTCTGATGGTAATGTAGTAAATTCATAAAGTATATGCCGCTTCTTCCCATTATGAAGCATAAAGCTAATTACGTAAGGTGCGTGTGTGCAAGTTGGAAGTGGGCCAAATGCCAGCAGTTTTTTTTTTAAAAATGCAGGTAGTGAATGCAAATACAGAAGGATAACATCTACATGGACTCAGCAATTTTTTAAAAACTGCATTTTATCGAAATAATCTAAATTTAGGCAGACATTATAGTTTAGTGTGCTGTTACTAAGAACGAATGACTTGCTGCAGTGCTGAATACTATAGCTGGAATACCACTTTCAAAATATTCTGTCTGCCACTCGAATTTTAGATTTAAACTGCCCTTTCCTCTGCTTGCAAAATGAATTGCTATTGTACACAACTCTTTTCAACCATTAATAATAATCCTTGATTTTATCACATTGTTCAGAGGTCTTTGTAAAGTGGATTGATGATATTTTTGGGGCAAAAATGGGTTGGGGGACAATAATCGATGTCTTTCAACATTCCACTCTCAACAGAGAAATAGAATATGTTCCTATAAAGCTTGAAAGTAACTTTTAACCATTGAGGCCCATGTTTAATTGGTGCCCACCTGGAGGAATAAAGTTCCGATATGCAAGAGCAAAATAATATGAACTGGAGCAATCTTGCCCAGCTCTGAATGCACACAAGTCCACAAAATACTCCAGCAAACTGCCCAACATTTGTAATCTCATTCAAAGAAGCCACCAGAATGGTTGATACTAGAGATGGAAAATTCAGTTTGCTGGAATAGGAGTGCTCGTATAACGCTAGCATTAAACCATACTGCTAAGGTTCTTTAATCTAGTTCACATCATCAGTGGCCTTGCAGTGCTAAATGCTAACACTGGACGTTAAAGGCATTATGTTACCAATATCCTTCACTGTGAATTAAAATGAATGC